>NC_056750.1:350708691-350758691 GCF_019279795.1 Protopterus annectens
CATTGCTATTGGAGGCAGATGTTATTGGATTCAAATATGGGTGTAAATAGTAATTTTACAAGTGTGTATGATACTTTTAAATACATTCACTTATATTGCTGCCAGTCAACGTTGCTTCACTTTGGTGCTCATTGCACACCATCACTCAGTTATGCTTTAAATTAAAGAAATCGGTAAAACAGGAAAGTGGTGAAATGGGGAGCAAGCAAAAACATTAGTAACTTCATATGTGACATATAAAACATTGATGCAATTATCTGACTCTATTCTGCTACCTTTACTTTTAACACTACAAACTTCTAGCAAGTTTCATTATTACTTTTAAGACTACCTGGTTCATAACAGATGCACACTATAGTGCAGATTGAAGCCAGGAATCCTTGATGTGTGCATATACTGCACATATGCATGTTTCAATTGTACTGCCCCCTCCCGCCAAAATGGAGAAAAAGTTGAAATGAGGAAAAACAATCTATGGCAGTGTCACAAACAAATTTTAATGAAGAAAACTCAAGAAAGGGGAAAACAATTGCTCTGCTGTCACACAGCCTGCTTTTGCAGCCAGCAGCCTTACATGGAAATGCTATCCACAATCATACCTCTCTGGAAATGCTATCCACAATCATGCCTCTCGACTGTCCAGATTTTTGCAGAATGTCCAAATTTTTGCCTCATATATTTGGGTTGTTCCTTGTAAAAATTGTGGTTTTCTGGAAAATAACTTGAAGACTGAAGTCAATAAATAATGACATACATTTGAGTTTTGTACTTCATATCCTTCAGAAAATGCAACTATTCTAGCTACTTTCTACGGTTATAAGAACAATATTTACAACATGTCTGTATTTTTGGGCCTTTGTCCCCCATTATTTTAGTCTTTGTTCAGATTTGTTGCAGTAAATGGTTGAGAGGTATGATCCACATTCATATTAGAGGTTTTGTGACTAGCAACACTGCTGCAAGCCATGAAACCTTGCTTATGCATGCCATGCCTCATTAATATGCATGGCACAATGCAGTGCAATGAGCAACATCACGTATGCAAAAACACTCCATGTAGCCTCTGTGCGAAACCTACATGGAGTTTATCGAATCCTGGGGGTAGTTTTTATATACAAAGGTCTGATCAGAATTAATGATATTCTTTAACTCTACATTAACCTTTAATATTTTTCCAATTATCTGTAATCATATCAGTTATACATTGGATCATAGGATCATAGGAAGTTACTAGGCTATTGGCTCTGAGGCCCTTACAAGCCTAGCCAAGAATTTGGCCTATGTTTCAACAAGTCAGCACCCTATGCTACTGTCAAGAAGGGACACAGGTGGAATCCCAGGGGTCTATTTTCAGTTTCCCATCCAGATACACAGGTTGCTCTTAAAAATGTTTAATGAGGTGTGGAGAGAGAGTCTGTTCCACAAAAGGGGGAGTCTCTGGGACACAAATCTTTCCAGCCAACAAGTCCTATTGATGTCACAGACCAGGATGAGGTTGTGCATATAGGTTACTCGAGTGAAGCTTGACTTGCAAATATGCAGCAATCCTATAAGGGTGGAGTGTGAGATAGCTTTGTATGCCAGAAAAAGATCACCTCTGAGGAGTCTGTAGGAGACTGAGTAGAGGGACAGGGCTTTTCGCCTATCTGTGTAGAGTAGATGTTTGAGGGCCTGTATTCTCCGAGTGAGGAACCTCTGTTGTCTCTCCAGCTGCTGCATGTGCTTTGTGAGGTACATGCTGAAAGGGACATTGTACTCAATAATGGGTCTTATTAGGGAAGAATACAGGGATGTTATGACCACCTTCTTCTTGGATGAGATACCCTTACTAATGAGGTGGGCCATTTAGTATGCTTTCTGTACAATGGAGGCAAGGAAATATGGTGGACAAATGTCAGTTTTCTATCAACATGGGTACCCAAGTCCCTCTCTTCTGATATCATGCTTAGTGCCTTATTATCAATGTGATAATTTGTATGGACATCATTCTCCCCAAAAGGGATGATGATGCATTTTTTGGCATTCAGTCTGTGGCCATGTTTCTGGCACCAGTCATTTGTCTGGGTAAGACCCTCTTGGAGGGCATCCACATCACTAGGTGAATTGATGACAACACCCAGCTTGCAGTCATCTGCAAACTTGGTCAGCCATAGCCTGCTAGATTTGGCCTGCACCTCTGAGAAGTATATCCCAAACAGCAGAGGCCCCAAGACCGATCCTTGGGGTACACAGCTTGTTATAGGTCTACTACTTGAGGTCGCTTCCCCTATTTTAACTAGGTGGGTTCTATCAGTGAGCCAGTTTGCTACCCATCTGGTAACATATGGATTTGTGCCTAGTTGAGAGAGTTTATCTATTATACCTGAGTGGGGAATAGTATTGAAGGCCTTGATCAGGTCAAGATAGGCGATGTGCATCTTTGGCCCCTTGGTGACTGTCTCAAAGAAGTCAACCAAATTTAACAGGCATGACCTCCCCTTGACAAAACCAAACTGTGCAGGATCAAGTGTCTGGAGGTTGCCAGTGTCCTTGTTAATGAGGTCCATGATAATTCACTCTATGGCCTTGCAGATTAGGCTAGTTAGGCTGATGTGTCTATAATTTCCTGGATCGGTGGACACTCCAAATTTGTGCAAAGGGATGAGAGTAGCTGTCCTCCACTCAGCTGGGATAAAGCCAGTACTCAGGCTTTGGTTGAATAAGGTGCCTAATGTTGCTGCAAGTGCCTGCCTGAGTTCATGTAGGATGTAGCCTGGGATGTTATCGGGTTCCATGGATGCTGTATTTTTTGCCTTTGAGAGGGCAGTGATGACTTTCTCCCTAGAGATGAGGAGGGGGGCAGGTACTGGGGATGTCCTGTTTTACTGATGGGGGCGCAGATGAGTGAAGTTTTCACTGAACCTGTCTGCCAGCAGGTTGGCTACATCTACAGGATTTGCGTATGTGGTGTCCTTGACCACTAGTTCTGGGCAGATCTGGGTGCTTCCCTTGAGATTGCTGACATATGTGAAGAAAGCCTTATGATTGTCTTTAGTAGATGTGTCCAGTATGCTTTGGAGGATTTCACTAGTGCTCTTATTTGCTTGCTCTGGCTAAGGAGAGATTGCTTCCAATTAGACACCTTCTCCTTCTTGGTTCTGGACAGCCATTTTTTTTCTTTTATTATAGAGTTTATTTATTGTAGATGTCCACCAGACAGGTTTACTCTTCCTTGAGGAGGAGGATTTCATCATGTCTGGTATTCCTGATTCCATGCAGCTATATAAATGCTCTTATAGTACTTTGGTGTATGTATGGACATACGTCTCATTTCCTGTGGAGGGGGAGGGGGCTGTGAAGCTGTTTAAACCTTCCCTCAGGAGGTTGTAATCAGCTTTGGAGAAATTTTTTTGTTTGGCCCTAGCTGGGGGGGGGGGGGTGGTGACTTCAAAAGTGACTGCTTTGTGGTCGGATATTACCAGGGATGATGACACTGTAGGGATGCTGCAATGGTTACTCATGTTGGTTAATACCAAATCCAAGATATTTTCACCTCTTGTAGTAGTGTCAACCAACTGGTCCAAGGCATTTGCATTGACAAAATCAAGGAATCTCTGGGCATTTGTGTTTTGGCATGAGTATTTCTTCCAATCTATGGTTGAATAGTTAAAGTCACTCAGGATCAGGGTAAATGGTTGAACCTTGACAGATTTGAATAGGTCCAGATAGGTGGAATGGGCATCTTGAGTCAGAGTTGGAGGCCTGTAGCTAGCTATGATTTGAATAGGGGGTCTTGTCAATTGTTAATTGCACATGGAGTATTACCTGTGCATCATAATGTTTGACCAGCCTAGAGGTATGTATGTCTTTTATATATATATTGCAACTCCACCTACTTTTGTTTTTCTGCCCATGGCTTGGGGTCTGAATGAATGATAGGATGAGTTACCTGGTATGGCTGGGGTGCCCTCTGCAGCTTTGACCCAGTTTTCTGTGACTGAACAAATGTCAGCTTCTTCCAGGGTTAAGAATGCTTGCAATTAGTGCAGGTTTATGTTTAGACTCCTAGCATTTAGCAGCATGACCATTAATTTACATTTTGATGAAATTTTCATGTTGGTAGTTTTGACCTCATGGCATTGCTGAAAAAAGGCACTATGGGGGAGGCAAGAGTCTTTGCCAGAAGCCTGAAGCCCAGGGGAGACTAATGCAGGCCATCTCTGGCAAAGCATCAAGGCTTGTCGGTCATGTCATCCCAGGCTGTCAGGTACTGTATCCCCTTGGAATGACACCAGAAACTAAGTCAATTATTAAAGTCAATAATTTTCTGTTTGTATTGAGGCATCATTCTGGGTGATGGCAGAATGCTGCTTAAGGCTAGGAGCATACCTGCCTGGGACACATACTCAGTGAGCTCGATCATGTCTCTCTTCATATAGTCCAGGGAGGTACATCTCAAGCCCTTCACTCCAACTTGGACTATGACAGTCATAACAGTAGCTGTTGAGAAACTCGAGTGCATTGGTGATATGGCAGATTCTGGCACCTGACAAACAATTAACCGTGACTTTCTCCTTATCCAGCCTGGTGAGGAGCACATCTGTGTGTCTCACAATGGAGTCTCCTATGACTAATATGTTGGGTTTATATTGAGGCCTTAGTGGCTGTGAGACACAGGTGTGTGGACTATGTGTGGTGTGGTGGGCAGAGGAGTTTGCATGTGTTTATGCCTCAGAGGTCTCTTTTGTTTGGATATGCTTTTGTTGAGGACCACTGCATATAATGGGTGTGTTGTGTAGATGTGGGTGGTGCTTGTGGTGTACTGTTCATGATGCCAACCTTCTCAGTGCCAAATATACTGGTTTGTGGGGGAGATAGCAATGACACAAGGTGCTTGATGTAATCGCATCTCCACAAATTGTGTTCCTAGTTGGTAGTAGTAGGGGGTTGTCCATGTACATGAGGCAGTTGCTACACTATCTCAGGATGCCTGTATTGATCAGACTGGCAGGAGAAAATGTAGGAAATTGCCCATCCATATTTGTCAGAAACTGAAAGAGTTAAGAGGGTAAAGGGAGGAAGGTTTAAAAGTAGTAACTATTAGATGATAACACAAGTGTTATTAAAGGAAAATTTATAGCTGGAATACCTCAAAAAGGGTTAAAAACCATGCAGCTGAAGCTCTCGATGCAGCAGACCTGTATCTAGACTATGCTACTCAATTTTTATACTATTGTTGTCAATGGTCATTTGCAAAACAAAAGCATTTTTAAAAATTATGTTAGAACAATTCGCAGCTTTAGCAAGATTACTATCTAATAAAATGAGCCAAAACTGTTCTGACCTTTCTGAAATAATTTCCTTGGTGATGTCAACTACAATAAACTCAATCTGTCATACCCTCTCTGATGAAACATGTCAACCAACTTATAAATATTATCTGAAAACTTTTAATCATCTTCAGTTAACCTAGATAATCTAATGTTGCGATGGGGTAAATTATTTTTAATAAAACCAGGATGCACACTAGAAAAATGTTAATAATTTCTAGCGAAACATCATTTTCTAAAAATGCGACTATGAAACTTCTTATTGCCATAATCACAAGTCCTAGAAACATCCAAGTAAATTGCACTGTCTACTGCAGAGCCTAAGACAAAAGTAAAAAAAATTGCTGTTGGTATTTAAATCAGTTATAAACTGCTTAATTTCATACATAATGTATTAACTCCAATATTAGTAAAATCAGTGGAGTTGGACAAATAAAGTCTGAGAAATGCCATGCCTTTCACTACAGTTATTCTGGTGTACAATGTCTTAACTCTAAAGTAAACAGTGTCTGCTTAGTCTCACCAAACTGATGCAATCTAAGAAAATCTGAACAAATCCTAAGAGGTTTTGATCTAAGGGATTAAAAATAGCATATAAAAAATACAAATACCTTCAGTGATGCTCCCTGAAGCTAACACTATAGGTCTAAGTGGCAGAGGAAGTTGTTGCCAGAGCAATTTCAGTATACCAAAAAGCACACCAAATGTTGAGAAATTCTACTGTCATAAACTGATACACTCCCTCACTGACATGTCCATTGGCAAACAAGTCCATTAAAATATTGTTAATGAATTTGTTACTCTTATCTGCCTAAACAGCTGACTTGTATTCTGGAGGATTAGCTAACATCTTTTCTATCTTTTATTAGATTAGTGACATGTTAATGTTGAACTTGATACATTATGTTTATTGATGGAAGTTATGCTTGAAAATATATATCTTTTTATTTTTAATGGAAATCATTATCAACAGATGAGAGGAGTGGCTATGTGGGCTACTGTGATGCCATTCTCTGCCAATTTAGTAAAGGGGTGGCGGGAAACTAACATTCTTACTAAGATCTTGTTTTTTGAAAAATATTATTTTATTTTCCAGAAGATTTGTTGATTATTTATTTATTTTATTACTGATGACACTGGTGATTACATTAAGCAGTTTTAACTGCTTTAAATACCAATACAAAATTTTAAAATTAATCATTAGGTTAGATAGCAGACAGTGTAATTTATTTGGATGTTTCTATTACTTCTGATTATCATGATAAATAGTTTCATAGTAGTATTTTAGAAAACCATATTTCACTAGATATTATTTAATTTTTTGTAGTGTACATCCTGGTTTTATTAAAAACAATATAACCCATAGCCAGATCATTAGATTATCTTGGATTAGTGCAGAAGATGGAAGGCTTTAAGATATTTCATATGCTCATGAAATTGTACTAGGCTAACTGTCCTTGTGAGACACTGTAAGCCTAGCCTGTTATCCCATGTAAGAATCAAACTCTGCACCTTGTGTTTGCAAAATAAACACCTTAACTATTATGGCAACCTCCCACCTATTATTTATGAGTTGGTTGATATGTTTTGTCAGAGAGGGTATTACAAACTTAAGTTAGACAACATCACCAAGGAAATTATTTCAAAAAGGTCAGAAGAGTTTTGTCTAATTTTATTAGCTACTAATCCTACTAAAGCACTGAATTGTTCTAACATAATTTTAAAAGTGGTTTATTTTGCAAATGACCATTGGCAGCAATAGCATAAGAGATGTGATCACAGATAATTGGAAAATATTAAAGGGTAATGAAGAGTTAAATAATCTCATTAATTCTGGTCTGCCTTTGTATATAAAAAAATAGATCTTTAAAGCAACATTTGGAAACCAGAACATCAAAGTTCGATATTTAAGCACTAATCAGGGCAAAAGCATGTGTAGATGTGGATATTGTAGCACTTGCAATTTTGTGTGTTGTACCAACATTACTTTATTACCGTTGGACAGGTCCTTTATGATAAGGGAACATTTTAACTGTAATTCTTTCATTTTTAGTATATATCAGCATTTGTTCCTATTGTGAGATGTTTTATATGGTGATAAACATACATAGATTATCCAAAAGAATAAAGGAAATGTATATTCTATTAGAAGGAAGGATGAAAATAATATTCCTTTTAAGCACACAAAAGTATATTGTTACTTCAAGAAGTTTAATTTGGATTATAGAGGAGGACACTATAAGAATTCATTGGAGAAAAAGGAAACATTATAATAAATCAACCAGTAAGCTGATAGATTTCCAGGACTTAATGAAACTATAAATATTAAATGTTTATTAAGAGATAAAAAATATGTTAGGTGGGTATTTTGTTGGCTCAAAAGTTTTTTTTTAATTGTCTTAATTATAATGAATAAGGATTTATAAATGTATTAAATTAAATAAGGATTATTAATATTTTTCTCTTTTTATGTAAATTGTCAAGGACTTAAGGATGACATTTTGTTCTGTCTGTATGTTTTTATTTTTTTTCCATAATAAATCTTTATTATTATATTATTTCCATACATCATTTAAAACAAGAACAAAAATTAAAAAATAAAAAAAACTACTAACTAATATCACTAACCATCACACCAAACAAATATACAATATTTACAAGACTGCTTCCATGTGAAACATTAATAATAGAAGAAAAACAAAGAGTAATTAATAACATTTCAAATAATAGTTTGATTACTGTCTGTATGTTTTTAAATATCATATTGACTGGAAAAATTAACTGCTTTCATTGGTCTGTTTCAAATATAAATTTGTGGTAATGCATGAAGTCTGTATTCTGAATAGGTCTATTAATGCTTGTTGGACGAACATGCTAAATATATTAACACTTCCTCAGCATTCACTGTTGTGGGTGTTTTTTGGTTTTATAATTTCATTAGCCTTTAGTAGTACACAGTACTGGCAGCATTAACCTACCTGTGTCTGTAGCACAAACTGTAAATACACTATGGTTACTTTTGATAATGGTTTAATACATAATTCGCAATGGAGCTTAGATATCCTGTGTGTGTGTGTGTGTGGGGGGGGGCAATTGCTGAATATGTCATCTATACTCTTTGTTTTTTGTTAAAAAAAATCTGTAATTCTTGTTAATGACAGCATTTGTAAAATATGATGACAACTATTTTATAAAGTGTGATAGCAGATATATAAGAAGAGGCTTCCAATTACCTGAACTAGTCACAAAGTGTAAAACAGTTTATGATGTATTAAGGTAATGCTGCAAGTATTTGTCACACTTAATTTTTAAGGATCTTACAATTTTATATGTTATTTTATGCATTTCATGTCCTTTTACAGTCACTCACTGCTGAGCAGTATGCAATCAAACTCACCTGCTTAAGGGAAAAAAAGTCCACTGTCCTCTGCCCTTACTTGTTTAGATTGTATCCTTCAGACCTAACTTTTTCATCTGAGGTGTTCTATAGTCTATATGGAGACAACCTGAAATTGAGTAAACTGTTTACATATATTACAGATAAGGCATGTCTACAAAATAGCTTGACTAAATTGACCATTTGATCACAGGAGAATAATATAATGATAAATACATCAAAAACTAAGCATGTGAGATTTTAGAGACAAAAATTGAATGGTGAATATTTTATACAGCACACAGTGATTGATACTGTAGACTCATTTAAGGACCTGGGTATCTGGTTAGATACAACTATGAGTTTTTCTAATCATATCAACCAATTGGTTAACGATAGTTATAGAACTATAGGTTGTATAAAAAAATCTATAAAGTCTAGGAAATCAAAAATAATGAAGTAATTGTTTGTTAGTTACATTAGACCCAAACTTGACTATGGGATAACAATATGGAAACCTTATAAAAAAACAAGCATGAGTAAACTGGAAAGAGTACAGTGGAAATACACCAAGAGCATCCATGGATGTGAAATTTTAAGTTATTATGAAAGACTGAAATATCTGAACTTGTACAGTGTCTCCTATAGATATCTAAGAGGAGATCTTATTCAGGTATAAAGGGCATTTAGATACAAATACCTCTGGGAATGTTTGAGGTTATCAAAAAGTACTAGAGAATCATCAGATAACCTATGTAGAAGGTTCTATAGGAATGAGAAGTGTACTAATTGGTTCTCTGACAGAGTAGCTGATGTATGGAACAGACTACCAAATTACACTAAAGCAAGTACTAGTTTAGATATTTTTAAGAACAGCCTGGACACTTATTATGGTAACAAATGTTTTGGTATATTGGTAAGCTAGAAGGACTTTAATGTTCATGCTTGAAATATTTGTATGTATGTTCATTTAATTTTGGGAGCCTTCAGTAGTGCAAACAGATATAGCAGCAGTGCAGGGCCTTCAGCACTCTGGACAGTGAGGAGTGAAGAATTTCCACCTGCTATCTAAATATCTCTGTAGCACAAGGTGTAAGTGAAGTGACTTTAGATACAACACAGGTGGTCCATGTTTGGAATCCATCTCACAGTTACCTTTACAAAGTGCAAAGAAATGCCATTTCTCACAACATTGTGAATAGGAAGATTAAATTAAATAAAAGTGAATAGCATAACTATGTTGCCTGAAAACATATATCACTAATGCTAGCATTCATACATACACCTTTCTACCTGTTATATGTTATTAATGATTTACATATAAACCACAGCTGATCGTGAGTGAACTTGTTTAAACATGATGATGAGGATATTTTGATTTAGATGCAATGAAATACTGTCTTTAACATGGGAATGCTATAGCAAGACTTCTGAAAGTCACACACAGGCAGACCTCTCTCAAGTGTATCTCCATGCATACTGCAAACAGTTTATCTGTAATGACCATACTTGAAAAGGAGTTCTCCTTTGGCACTGAGAAATAATTAGCTTGGTTCAAATTTATGCATTCCTTTCCCCATAGGTTTGATTCCCAAGTGGTACAACTAATTTTTTACAGAGTGTAGGTCCAAAAAATATGTGCCAACTCATCCTATTTAGCTCTCCAAAGATCAAGGCTTGCAGGCCAGGCCATTAAGGTTTCATTTATGATCACCGGAATAATTGTCAATAGGTTAAGCATCACATATGCCAAATCTCACTGCCATGTTTCACACCTTCATTGCTTTTTGATGACATCCCTGCCTCTTTGTCTGGCAATTTATCTCCCTACTTGCCATTATACAAATACAGCTGGCATGGTTGTGTGCCTTTGAGCACTGACTGTTAAACACAAGAGCTGAATTTGGTGTCATTACTTACATAGAGTTGTTGCTTGACTTCTGCAGATATGGCTGGTGAGGGAGATGATGGTGCTAAATATAGAACATAGAAGTAGGGTGTTGAGGAGTCTATAATATTTGTGGCACTCTTCATGAAGCACTACAGCTCTAAGTTGCTGCAGGATGACTATATTGGGTCTCAGTTTAAGGCTGAGGCTTTGAACAACATAACCAAAGCTGTCTCCACTGTGACTGGCATACTGTGCACTGGACAGAAGTGTCAACATTACCATAACCTGAAAGAGTGCAAACAAGACATCCTTGACAATGGGAGGATGAATGTAGAACTGCAGCATTAATGACAATGGGAGGATGAATGTAGAACTGCTACATCAGTTGTGTAAGTATACTGATCCATCAATGGTCAATGATATGGAATAGAATAGCCAGCCAAGACTGGCATGCACTATGCTTTCATGTCTTTTCTTCTCTGTTGTACAGCTGCAGAAGACATTGCAGTGAAAAGGGAGGCACTACAAGAGAGGTTAATTCACCTCAGAGAGGCTTGGGGTACGTATGCATCAGGACTGACTGTAAGGCTAATAACTATTCTAGTCCCATAGATGAGTAGCAACTTCAGCATGTATACCTTAACTTAAATACAAGCATGCATACTTCCTCATATAGCTCTTGGTGTTCGCATTAGGCAAGGATTACACTGAAATTATAGTATGTGGGTTTAATACTCACAAGTAGAATGTAGAGTCTACATCAACATGTATTAGTTTTACATTATTAAAAAAATAATAACTGGCACAAATTCCATTTGAGTAACTCAAACTATTATCTTGGAAAGCATCTATACAATATAGCCATAGTCGAATAAATACCTGTATTTATCATATCGTAGTAGTTTAATCGATTAATGGTACAACATAGTTATACCTTCACATCATATCTGGATGTAGCAAAGGTGTACTGACTGGATACTCATAAATGTGTATTTATTGTAACAATAAAGTTACATAACATGCCATGAATCTAATTATTTTTTGTGGGTCTCAGTCCACCCCTTATCTCTCGCTGTCTCTGTCTCTGTCTCTTTGTTTTTATTTAATTATATACTTTTATATATATATATATATATATATATATATATATATATATATATATATATATATATATATAGAGGTCTACCTGATAACGCCGAAAGCTGGAAACACCGACGACGAGAACACCGACACCAGAAGATCGACAATGGAGATGACCAACAGTTGAAAATCCCGACGCTGACAACACCGACATGTCAAACGAGCACTAGTGTGTAAGTATGCGGTAGTGATGGATGGCAGGGTTAGGGTGTGGGTAAGGTAAGTGTGCGATGGTGACAGACTTTAGGGTTAAGGGCGTAATAAGTGAATTAGGGTTAGGCGTGGGTCAGGTGAGTGTGCAATAGTCACAGACTTTAGGTTTAGGGGCGGGTTAAGTGAGTTAGTGTTAGCGCACGGGTTAGGTGAGTGTGCGATAGTGACAGACCTTAGGCTTAGGGTTTGGTTAAGGTTAGTGCATAGATAGTTGTGTTTGTAAGGTTTTGTGTAGGTTTGTAAGGTTTTTGGTGTGCTTGTGTTGTGTGTATGCTTTTTGGGCAGGGGATTTGTTTTGTTTGTTGACTGTCGGGATTGTGGTTTGTCGGGCATTTGAAGGTTCGTGTTTTTTGAACTTTCGGTTTTGTGATGTCGGTGATTTCATTGTTGGTGTTTTTGCATGTCGGTGTTTTCATGTAGACCTCTATATAGATATATACATGTATATATATATATATATATATATATATATATATATATATATATTTTTTTTTTTTTTTTTTTGGGGGGGGGGTTCAATGGCTTACTATTGTTCTGTTGTAGTACAATTACTGGGGATCAGCCTGCACCTCAGGCTCACAACCTGTCCGTGCTGTCTCCGTAAACCCTGCCCTACATGCTCTATCTTTATCAGGTAACCCTATCTTGGCTACAAGGGCAACATGTTCCCCTTTGAGAGTAGTAGTATTTAAGGTGGTTATTTTGTCAACCAGCAACAGCTGACAGCTCGGTTGCAGAATATTATGGAAAAGGGCCTCAATGCTTGAATCAGACATGTGAAGAAGTGCTTCAGCATATTGCAGAGATGATGACACATTGAGCACTGACACAGGGAACTGAGACTGGAGATACTGATAACAGTTCTGAAGACAAGGACTAGATTCTCACTGTTCTTATGCTTGAATTGAGTGGGCTTCCAATGCCCCCTACTAATTCCCAATCATAATGCCCCTAACGTTTTGTGTCCATCACCATCCCTATTTGCCTTTATGTCTGCAATTGCTTCATGATGTACCCTACTTACCTGAGCCTCACAAAGTCCCTTCCCCAATATTCATCGTTCTTTGCAAAACATGAACTCCTGTCCCACAAAAAAAAAAATGCACCATACACAGCTGTCCAATTCACCTATGTGTTTTCTTGACACACTTGATTTGGTCTTATTGGCTCCACAACATTATTTTGTTGTTGTCACCCATCTTTGGTGTAGTGTCATTCCAAATTCAGCATGCTTTTCTTCAGTTCTACATTTATGTTATGAAGAAGTGGATAACTATGGTTTACTCCCACTACCTTCCTGCATATTCCTGCATTCTTTCCCGTATCCCACCCCCACACATTTTCATACATTTAATTTGGTCAAAAATAGAATCACAGACAACATACATGGCCAGGCATGGCATATCAGAAAGCCTACATTCTTGTCCTCAGCATTTGTGTGGAGTTTGTCACACCAATGCTGAGTGATGGTGAATGGCTGTTCATGTCATATGGTAGAAAATGCTGAGTGTTTGCCATCACCCAAAGTAATCTAGTCATCTTTACTCAAAGGTGCATAAATGTGCTGTGCTATAGGAATGCATATAAAGGCCCTACTTTGCAACAGTTAGTCTAACAGTTGTTAAACTGCTGGATGTAATAAAATGCAAATTCCTCTGTGGTGTTTTGCCATAAGTCACTTGTCTGAAGGTAGTTTTTGACCACAGCATCAAGTGTTCATTTCCAGATGTATGCCACATTATTTCTTAATTGGATTATATAGTTCTAAGATATGTTTAATTGCATACATTTAAAGTTATATGCAGTTACAACCTTTTGTGAACAGATTTTGAATACCGCATAACAATGGATTGGAGAAGAGATCCACCCCTGTATGGCAGAATTATGAAATCACCTTTATTCTGCTCATGGCATAATCATGCTTTTCCTCTTCTATAACTTCTTGATTCCCAGAGCCATCAGTTAATGATACAGAGCATGACAGATTAATAATGAGGATAAGTGCATTGCTGTCCCATAATACCAAACCTTGATATGTCTCTGTCCATCAGTCTATATCTACACCAATTCTCTTTCAAGCCTTTTTCATTTTGACGAGCAATTCTGGTGATGGATATAAAGTTCATGTAATGGCATTTTCATATTGCAACTGCTTTACAGAATGCTAATACCTAAATTTTCCATTGCTTCAATAGGTTTGCAAATAACCATATGCCCTTTGTGGTGTGTTAAGATAATGATAATTTATTTATTTATTTATTTTCCATTTGTTGACTGGGATAGTCCGACTGGATATATGTCCATTTTCAGTGGAGGCCCGGGGAGAAAAGCTCCGAGATAATAATACACATTGAATATTTAGTAAATGCTAGTTTCAAGCAGATTACAGTCATAAGAAATACCAGCGTTTAGTACATATAGTACTAACTTATTATAAAACACTTTACAAAAAATGACATTATTTTCAAAGTTACATATACATAACTTTACATTCAGGTTTAAGACACATTGAGCAGCAATTATACAATTGACCCTTCCTGAAATGGTATGGTAGAAAAGAGTTAGAAGTATTTGAAGGCAAGGCACTTAAGTAATAGAGAGGTGACTAGTCAGGGTTAGTGCAAGGACATAACCAAAGAGTTTTGAAGTATTTCTTGAGTTTGTTTTTGAATTGAGTTAGTGAAGGTTGTAGGGTCAAGTCAGCTGGGAGTCTGTTCCATGTTTTTTCCAAGAAAGTTGGCAAACAGAGAGTCCCCAGCTGAGTAGTTGGATTTGTATGTTTGAATTAGGAGTCTAGTGCATGATCGCAGTGGCCAGGTGCTAGTGTAGGGGCTGATAATATTTTTTAGTGCAGGTGTATTTTCTAGTTGGTAAAGGACTTTATGTGCCACTATTAGCTGGTTGAACTGCAGTAGGCTAGGCAGTTCAAGCCATCCTTGTTGATTTAGGTTGTGACAGTGGTATGTCCGGTAGGCTGTGCCAGTACTAAATCTGGCAATGTGGTTATAGCAGGATGATAGTTTATTAAGATCTTTTTTGTTTAAGTTGGAAAATAGAGGTGAGGTGTAGAGAAGAGCTGATAGTAAATAGGAACGGGCAATTGCAGTTCTAGCAAGTGGGGTAAGGAAAGGTTTGATTCTGTAAAGAGAGCCAAGTTTTGTATTAATGGTTTTGACAGTTTGATTGATATGCACATCAAACTTCAGGTTGTTATCAACTATGACACCCAGTAGTTTAGTTTGGGCTTCTGAGGAGATTAGTGCCATTATTAGCGGTTATGTTGAAGGATGGCAGGAGGGTCCAGCGTGTGGGCCTAACACACTTCATTTTTCATCTCGTCAAAGGTTCATATCCAAAAATAGTTGAAACTCCTACTGTCTGTGTTTATAAGTCTCTTCCATGTTTATGTGTTGCCTACATATCTGTCTACCACACTTTTGTTTTATCAGTTGTACTATTCAGCATTTGCAAAAAGTCTGGCAGTAGGCAAGTTTGCTTTGTGATGCTAAATGGCAGTTCACATTTTATAGCAAAATGTTGTGATTTGTATGCCTTAGCTAGTATTGGGATGGTTAACTTAGCACAGATAACCATATATCCATTGTGCTGTAGTAAAACCGACAATGTTAAAAAAATGTGATACAGTTACCTTCTATATCTATCAGACTGTTGGATATCACACAAAGTGTAAGGGAAGCTACAATTGATATAAGTGTAATGAATACTGCTGCCTACCTAACACCTTTATTGGACATAGCATTCTGCAGCCTGGGAGCAGTTTTCTGAAACAAGTTATCTTCCAGTTATAAAAATCAGGAAAGCTTAATTCATTTCATAGATGATCTAGATGAATATTTTCTGGCAGAATAAGCATGTATATACTACAGTGGCAAAAGTTACATTCTCATATGCTAAGGACAAGCTATATCCTGCAGTATTATATAAACTTTGCCACTCTTATATATATATATATATATATATATATATATATATATATATATATATATATATATATATATATATATATATATATATATATATATATATATATAAAACACTTTGAATGGAAAAACATTTTAAACTGTATTTATACAAACTGTATTCATACTTAACTTTAGTATTATACTTGAATGGATTGTGCTGACATGTTTTGTGCAAATGGTAACTGTTGATAGTTATGTGTCTGTCTGCTGTTGCATATATCTGTCTATCTGTATAGTCTGTCATTCTGCTGCTCCATTGTACTGAGCTCAGGTCTTGTCTGAAAGCAATCAATAGAAAAAAACACCTTCCTGATTATCAAATATCAAATATATATATATATATATATATATATATATATATATATATATATATATATATATAAACAACAAAAATGCACAAAAGAGTTACGTCTCTTTTCTGTTGGTTATTATTGAAAGTTTGGGATCACCAGGTACAAAGTTAAAATCCAGATTTCTACCTCATATCTTTGACCTATTCCTCAGAACATGTGTGGTTTTCTGGCAAATCCTTGATGATTGAAGTCACTAAATAATGACAGACATTTAAGTTTAAGACTTCCTTCAGAAAATGCATGTTAACATAAAACTTTTCTAGCAACTTTCTGAGCTTATAAGAAAAATGTTTAAAACCTGTCCCTATTTTTGGGCACTTGTCCCCCATTAGTTTTGGCTTTGTCCAGATTTCTTGTACTAAGACATTGAGGGGTATGGTTGGTAGACTGATGAAATGTTGCAAGTAGCACTTACTTGTGTCACTCCATCTTACAGAATATTTATTAATTTATTTATCTTTGTTAACCGGAATAGAGCTCTGATTTGCATGGACCGTTTTTAAACTCTGCTTGGCAGTAGTTCTTGATTAAGTTCAGAATTACAATGTATGGAACCAGAGGTAGACAGAAATCAAACCATCTTCGACATAACCTTATGTTCCTGCACTGTAAAAGAAGTGCAGCAATTCAACACATCATGCCTTAAGAAGATGAAAGATCATTTACCAACTCAGAAAACTTTCTCAAACTTAGAAAACGTATTATCAAGTAGGTAAGGAACAGCTGGCTCATTTTTTGCAATAAAGAAATTCCATCAATACCTTTAGAAAAATTCAACTCAGTTATGGACAATAAACATTTACTAACAGAGGTTCATAGGTTAATAGGTTCATACCAGGCTAGTGACAACTAGGGCCCTTAAAATCCTAGTCATGCAACCCAAATGTGACCCACAAATTTGATTTATATAGGGAGTGATCTACATATTGCCTCTGTCCATCAGAGGCATAGGCACCAGACCAAGGGTAAATTTTAGATTACCCATCCATTGGTCTAACCTGCACTTAAATAGGGATAGGGAGAAACTATACTTCACATGGATGTGGGGATCATGTTCCAGAGAATGGGATTTTTTTGAGAAACATATCTGTCTCTCCAGCATATCCTATTTATTTCACAAGCAAAATTTAAGTCATTTAATCTAGTAGTTCTGATGTTTTTTTTTTTTTTTTTTTTTTTTTTGCAGATGTGCAGAAGGTTCATCAAACCAGGGTCCAGGGATGCATTGTATGCCATGCAAAGATCGCTTCTCAGAAGTCTGTATGATACCAAGTAAAGAGACAGGGCTTTGAGACAATTAGGGTATGACATTGTGCTTATTGCCTGTATTCTTTGTATAAGGAACCTTTGTTGACATTCCAGTTGCTGCATGTGCATAGTCAGGTATGTACCAAAGGGGATATTATACTCTATGATGGATCTCATGAGGGCAGAGTACAGTGGTGTGATTACCTCTCTGGATCTAGATGGCATGCTCTTGCTTATAAGTTGAGCAACATATAAAGATTTTCTCACTATCCTGGACACGTTGGTCAAAGGTTAGGTTACTATCTACATGAGTTCCCAGATCCCTGTCAAGTAAATCAACTTTTAGGGTGTTTTATTGATGATGTAGTTACCCAAGGTGGCAAACTTCCTAAAAGGTTCTATAATGCATTTCTTGGTATTGAGTTTTAAGCCATGGCCTTGGCAGCAAGTGTATGTCTGTGTTACATTTCCTGAAGGGTGTTTTTATCTTAGGGGATTGAATGACTGCTCCCAGTTTGCAAACATCTGTGAACTTGTTTAGCCAGAGGCCTTTGGCATTGGCTTTGTCATCCAAGAAGTAGATGCCCAGGTGGAGTGGGCCTAGAACAGAGCCCTGGAGGCTCCACTGGTGACAAGCTTTGTGGAAGTGGTCTCACCGATTTTAACCTCCTGGGTCCTATCAGTGAGTCAGCTAGCTATACAGCTTGTCATAAAGAGGTTTACACCTAGATCCCTAACTTTATTGATATTGCCCAAGTGGGGTATTTTATCAAATGCTTTAGCCACATCTAGGTAGATAGTATGCAATATTTTCCCCTCATCCATTGCCTTAGTGACCTTTTCAAAGAAGTCCACCAGATGCAGTAAACATGACCCTCCTTTGACAAATACAAACCAGGACGGATCCAGTGTCTGAAGGTCTCCTATGCATAGCCGGCTATAGGCACCAGCAAACCCTGCGGTCGGTGGGGTTCCCTGTTCCTGGGGGGCCCCCAACCACCGCAAGTGATAACCAACAAAAGCTAGCATATCAATCTTGTATACTTAATAAACCAGGTGGATAATAATACTTTTTTATATCTACTTTTAAATTCAAAAATATTTTTGCTTATAGTAACAGTGTTCTATCAAGCAAGAGCCTTCACAAGTCCATTAAATATTTTACCACTAACATAGTTCCCATGGCTTAGTTAAAGCCTGCTGGTAGACATTCTCTACACTAAAACTAACAATATAGCCAGTTTTAGGCACCTGCAATACCTGTAGCAGCAAGGGCACCCCCTTAATCATCCTTCATTGTGTGGGGGACCCACAAAAGCTGCTGCTGCTTGGGGAAAATGAGGAGAAAAATGTATTAATTTCATGATTATTCTGTTTAACCCGAACAGGCTGTGATATGACCCTATTAGGATAAAGCTGATAATGAACACGAGCAAGGGAGGCACTAGGGAGATCAGCAGCCCAGTGTGACCAGTGTCCGTGCATGCCTTGGATTTAAAGAAGATCTAATACTTCTAGTCTTCAGGGATGGTTTTCTCTTTTAGGGAGTTTATAAATACTTGCAGAATACCAGATACTGTAACTCTCAACTTCTTCACTGAAGAATTCAGTGTAATACCAATAATAGCAGAATAAAGGATGAAAATCAGGAAACCATTTTAAATATTACTCTAATTCAATGAAAAGGTTAGTAGAATAACACATTTTGTATCAACATTGATTTTTGGACATTGTGTAAAACTCTAATGTCTAGATTTACTGACTGTCTGTAATCCTGAATGATTTACAAGCAAACCAAACTTGTTACAAAGGACAGAACAAAATTATGTGCAAAATCAGGGAAGGTCTATGAAATCAGGGATAGTGATAGGTTCGCATTACTCCTCAGTGAAGTAAATAAAAGTGACCCCTCCCTGCTGCTGTTTGATGACTGCTTAACAGCAGTCACTGATCTGGTGTGCTGGCTGGTACCAATGTTGCACAATGTATTGCTGAAATAAGTACACTAGTATTGCTATGGCTTATGACTGAGTGCGTGTGTGTGTGTGTGTGCATGTGTGTGTGTGTGTGTGTGTGTGTGTGTGTGTGTGTGTGTGTGTGTGTGTGTGTGTTTGTGTGTGTGTGTGTGTGTGTGTGTGTATGTGTATATGTGTGTAAAAATGTTAGTGAGTTTTATCTGTGCACACATGCAATAATGCCAGGACACATACATTATTCTTCTGTCAGTAAAAACTGTAGCTAACAAGAAATTGTATTTCAAAAGTAAGTCATAAAATGTATGCCAGAACATTGAGACACTTACATCTTCTAAGACTCTAGGGGATCCCTACTGCCCAGACTGTATAAATGGATACAGAGGGCTCTCTTAATCATCCTTGACTGTGTGGGAGCCCCACAAACACTGTTGTTTGAGGAAAAATTAGGTGAAAAAATATATATATTTTTTTTCTGATTATGCTCTTTAACCTGAGCGGGGCTATGATATGACCCAGTTAGGATAAAGCTGATAATGGCCTCTGCTCTCAACTGCACCCATTCTAAAACCAGCCCTGTTTGGATGTGTGTGTGCAGAAAGCTGCTGTAGGTTATTTGTGGGGAGGGGGGATTGTGGTGTTATTCCTCACAGTCATATCTCAGAGGTGTGCACATGAGGTCATTAAAAGTTGTGTTTGGGCTGAGGACAGTGTGTTCATTGTTTCTTTTATTTTCTGAAATACCTCAGAGATGTACAAAGAAGATTACTACAGCTTGTGTAGGAACAACAAAGTAAAATATGTTACTATAATCATTATTTTTTCACTTTCCTTGCAATCACACTTATGACACATGTACAGGTGCCTTTGACAGTTTGGGTTGAGGAGTGAGGAGACTTACTATGTATATGTATATCAGCAGTCCCTTGAAATACATGACTGTGGCAATTTGAACCTCTGCCTTCATCCCAGTTTAACACCAGAGGCATGCATAAGCAGTCTTTTGTGGGAGATTGGGAGGCAGGGAGTGCCCAGATAGGACCTGTGTATCCAGGCAATAAAGGGTTGCTAGTTTATTGTGAGCTACTGTTTTGTCATCTTTGAGCATTAAGCCTTGGGTACAACTTATGTCTTCCTTGAAAGAAAAAAAATAATAAAACTGAAATTCTTTTCTTATTTCCTAAATGGTTATTACAGTACTGTCTTTGGTCATGAAATGTATGTTGAAAGGATGCAATGGAAGGCTTAATTTGCGACAGCAAAAGGACTTGGTTGTTCTGCCTGAGAGGTAAAGACACGCTGAATGTGTCAAGACTCTTACGGTTTAGCTGTCTACTCAATACAGTTCATGAGTGCCTTACCTAGGATTACACATGTAAAATACTTTTATCTTCAACTATTTTTTGTACTCTGTTAAGGTTTTCATGGCTACCGCCCCCCATGTAGAGCATTTCTAAGCATGCAGGTACTCAGGTACTCCATGTAAAACCAATATAGCTAGCTCCTCTGGGCAACATAACCCTACATTAACTGGGGAGATCTCCTTGAGCTGTTTGTGCTAAAGCTGACATACTCCCATGACAGCGCTATTGCACTTCCTTATCCTAAAAGGAACCCATTAACCAAACATAGAAACTTGCATCTTCTATGGTGTTATTCACTATTTAACTGCAATACTCTATACCTCCTAGTCTGCAATATTATCAGTTTATTCCTAAACATATTGACTGGATAGAGGTTTATTGTGTTAATCCTTCTTAATAGATACTGTGTCTTAAATGTGATGGTAATGGACTACCAAGCCTTTTTATAGAGTCCTGATATTGCAAAATCTATGTCGAAATGCTTGCATTTATGGCTACTGTTAATATCTAGATTTTGTTTTTTAGCCTAAAGTGGAATTGTGGATTAAGGTCTTACTGAGCTTGAAACAGTATATTACTGCAGTATAATTTTTCTTTTTTTTAGCTACTGTTTTATATAGACAAGCTTGCTATTTATGTTTTGTATCAATAATAACTATTAATGTTAACAAACCTACCTAATCATGTCCTAACTCTTTGCTTTTGCTCCCCACTCCATTGTTGTTATTTTTTTTTCTCTCCTCCCAGCACCATACTCTCCTGTGCTATTTCCTGCACTAGTCTCTTGAAACCAACCTGCCTTGTGGAATGAACTCTTTCTGAATGCTTGCAGTGGTATCTCAAAGCCTAATCTCCCTACAACCTGTCTCAAGTTAACAAGAAAGTATGTTGTTGGTCTCTCTATCCTGCCAATAATTTTCTGTAAATCTTTGTTATAAACCATCCAGAGAACCAGGTGCAGGCTTCAGGCCAGCACAGACAGCAGTCTCCACCGCCCTTTCCTAACATATTAGTGCCCCTTCTTACCTCCTAACCTACACAGACATCCCTATTACTTGTAGTCACCCCATCCCTAGTTTTCCAACCACACAATCCCCCTCTCCTATCTCCTGTAATAGCAAACCCAGCCATAGGTCTCACCCCTAAACCTCAGCTTCATCTCTTGGGTACCTCCTGCCCACTTGCTTCATTTCATAATTCTTTGGACTCTTATGACCACCTAACCAACCTACTACTTCCTCACTCTTTTCCTTCCCCGGTCTCGACCACCGACTCTATTCTCTGACTCATTACTTATCTCAGCACTTACATACTGCTGACTTACCTTAGTATACAGCTTCTCTGATTGTTTTCCTGACAAGCAGTTTCACTAACTGTTTCTACCCGCTCCGTTCGCCCTGTGGGCTCACTTCGCTCCCCTCCCTACCCCCAATTCTCACCCACCCCCAGGGGTTCTACCTTTATACTTCCTAGACCACACCTCCTCCTCCACCACACCCCTTCCTCTCTCATCACTGTCCAAACCCTTAACTTCCTTCCCACCACTTTTATCCTATTACTTACCGTGTCCCTTCATCTTACTCTACATAAACCCTCTTCTCTTTATACTTCCTCCTTTCACACTATTCAGCTATCTATTTCCACTAATTACACCCTACACATTCCCTCCCAAATATAATTGATACTATCATCTATCCCTCCTCCTCTCAATACAGTTTAGCTTCTAGCTACATAGTACCAATTAATACTCCTACAATGAAGAATCAAAACATCCCACCCTTTATCTCAGTCATACTAATACTTTCACTCCTACCTCCCCTAATTCTCACTCATCTACTCACCTTTCTTGAAAGCCCACTTGACCCACTACTAAATTATCCCAAAATAGAAACCATCTCACTAAACCCACACCCAAATTTGACACATGCTAATATCACATTCTCTTCTAAATACATACTTCCTAAATTTCATCGAACACAACACACAAAATATAATAACCTCAACCCCAGGAAATGTCTATTTCATTACGGTAGAATCCATAACCTTTACTTTCTAAACCTAATGCTCTCTCTAAAAGATGGCGACATCCACCCAAACCCAGGACCTTCACATTCTCCTTCCTCACCCCTCAACTCCAAAATGTTTCCTACCCATATATTTTCTAAAAAATCTAACTCTCTCTCTATTGCTCATCTTAATATACGCAGCATAAACAATAAAGTTACACAATTACAAGCCCTGACTGAAGTCTACTCCTTTGATATTCTATGCTTAACAGAAACATGGTTAAAACCTACAACCAAGGACAATCAGATCATCCCACCTGGATATAATATCCTAAAACTTGACCAAACCTCCAAAAAAGGTGGAGGAGTTGCTATCCTATATAAACCTTGCCTACATTTAACCACCCATAACCTCAAACCACCTCTAGACTCCAATGCAGAGATTCTTATCACAAAACTTCTTATCAACAACTCCAAATCTATCTATATCATCTGTTTATACATACCCCCTGGTAACAATATAGCAACTATGGAAAATATTCTCTCCTGGCTATCCCAAAACCTACCTCAAGAAACTATCATCCTAGGTGATACAAATATAGACTGGACCTCCCTCTGCAGTAACCTCCCTTCTAACCACATAAACCTATATGGGTATTCCCAAACTATCACCTCCCCTACCAGAATAAATAGATCCAATAAAAAATCTAGCCTATTAGACTGGATTCTTATTAACCGTCCTCCCCATACTTATGACTCAGGAACTCTCCCAGATGATTTAAGTGACCACTCCTTTACCTACATCATCAAACATAAAACTAACTGTCCCTCTCCAACATCCACAATAAGCATCAGATCCAAAAAGAACTTTAACTCGGAACTATTCCAGATAGAATTAAAAGCATGTAACTGGTTACCACTGCTTAATTTATCCTTAGACGATGCCGTTACTTACTTTAACTCCAACTTTCTTACCATCCTGGACTGCCATGCCCCAACCAGACAAATTAGAACAAAAAACAAACATGTGCCATGGCTGTCTAAAGAAACCAAACAAAAAAATCAAAGATAGAAACAAACATTGGGGAATTTGGAAAAAGACTCAAAGTCCTATCCATCAACAAACCTTCAGACAACTAAGAAATCAAACTAAAAGAGCTGTAATATCAGATAAAAAGAATTACTACCTACTTTCCCAACAAGCAAATCAAACCAAACCACAGAGGTTCTGGTCCAGCATCAACCAACTACTCCACCCAGGGCAAACTACCACTCCAAGCCCTCAAAATACTGAACACAAAACTTCAATAAATATAGCTAATGAATTTAACACATTCTTCACTAACACTATACAAACACTAGCTAGCCAGCTCTCACCTGATAATTTCACTTTACCTACTAATAAAACAAGCTCTTCTCCTTCCTTCCAACTTCCACCCATCCCTACATCATATGTACTTACCCTCCTTCAGAAATTGAAACCATGCTTTCCCTCAGCAGACCAACTACCTGCAGAATTTCTGCAACTAGCCGCTAAATCCATTGCCTACCCTATATCAATCCTAATCAACAGAACCATTACTGAAAGCTATATCCCCTCCATTTGGAAAATCTCCCATATTATCCCCCTCCACAAAGGTGGCCAATCTACTGAACTTTCCAACTTTCGACCAATTGCCCTCCTTTCACCTATAGCTAAGATTATGGACAAATGCATCCATAAACAACTACTTCAACATTTAACACAAAATAACCTTCTAGCTAACTGCCAGCATGGTTTTAGACCTTTACATAGTACTTCCACTGCCCTTCTCTCCTTTACAGATATTATCAACAAACACCGTAGTCTAAACAAACTCTCTTCTGCCCTATTCATTGACCTATCTAAAGCTTTTGACATGGTGAATCACCAAATTCTCATCACCATAATAAAATCCCTATCACTTGACACATCCTCCATTAAGTGGTTCCAGTCCTACCTTGACAAAAGACAGCAGGCCGTACTATGGCACAAGTCTCTCTCTACCCACCTACCAGTCAACCTAGGTGTCCCCCAAGGTTCCATCCTTGGACCTCTACTTTTTTCCATTTTCATCAATGACCTCCACCTGGCTATCCCTCAAGCCTCTTGTATACAATATGCAGATGATTCCACACTTATATGCTCAGCCTCATCCTCTTCAGACCTCCTACACCTTACCCAACAAATCTTCAACACAGTTGAGAAATGGTTCACTCATAGATGCCTTCTCTTAAACCCCAAAAAGACTAAACTCCTTCTTTTCTCTCCCACTAGTAAATTCCCCACATTGGATTTCTCAGTCACTTCCACCAACAATACTATTATATCCCCAGAACCTACCACTCAACTGCTAGGAGTCACCATCGACAATAAACTAAACTTTGATATACATATAAACAATACTATTAAATCTGTTAATAGAAAATTAGGCTCCATGGAATCGGATTAAATCTTTTCTCCTACCCTCTGCTCGTACAACAATAGCACACACACATCTAATATCTCCTCTTCTATATGCTTCACCCATCTTTACTAAACTTTCTAAAAACAATCTCAGCAAACTGGAAATGTCCTATAATAACATCGCCAGATTTGCCACAGGAAACCCTTTTAGAACCCATCATTGCCTCAATTTAAAACAGCTAGGCTGGCTTGAACTACAGAACCTAATTAAATTCCATCAACTAACTATAGCTCACAAAACCCTTTACACACCATCCAAAACACCTGCTCTATCCACACTAATCACTCCCTATAAAAACCTAGATTCCCTAAGGTCCTCACATAAACTCTTAGCACATACTACCAAAATAAACAACAAGGCCAGTGACTCTCTTTTTTCTAATACTGTAGGGAAAGCCTGGAATCTTCTATCAAATGATATTTCTACACTTCCCTCTCTCTCCAGTTTCAAAAACAATCTGAAAGTATATCTCAAATCTCACTGGCTATGTCATTGCTCCAAACCTGACTAGCTCTATAGTTACTCTATACTCTGCTCCTCCCCCTCCTTCAAAAAAAAAAAAAAAAAAAAAAACTGCATCCTATACAGATTATTTACCTAGAATTGATATTTTATCCTGTAATTTAGTACTGTTTATTGCTTATTTTTTGTATTTTTTTCTTTTGCATATCTGTGTTATTCATAGATAGAAATAAGTTAATTAGCTGTATGTACCTAGGAGCTTTTCTCCCCGGGCCTCTACTAAAAATGGACATGTATCCAGTTAGACTAGCCTGGTAAACAAATGTAAAATAAATAAAATAAAATAAAATAAAATAAAATAAAACTAAAGCTGAATAGCAACATAATTTCTTTACTTAATCATAATTTCTGTTCAAGCCATTATTGGATGAAAAGGTGTGTAAAAAGAAAAAAAACTTTAAAATCCACTTCAAAGCATATAGAAAGTTATAGCTTCTTGAAAAAGCTGAAAAGTAAGGCAACATGTGAGAAAAGGAAGAAAAAAAAGTAATGTGCATGATATGGGGAGCCCAAGATGGGGAGTGGGGGATGTGGAAGACTGGAGGCTATTGTGTGTATGAGGGAGGTCTGAAACAGTAGGCCTAGGGCACAATTTCACCTAAGCCCAGACCTGTACATAGAGTTGCCGCAATATATCACTGCTGCAACTAAATAAGTGTAACTGTAAATGTCCCTTTTTGTGAGATGGGCCAACACAGTGTAGTACACAAGTCTTGTAACGTAAGAATATTGTAGCTAAAGGTCAGTCTGTGCATACTACTCCTAAAGGTTTGCAGCATGAGCTAAAAAGTTGCTTAGGAAGGGGGGCAGTAACTGGGTGATACATAAACTGGAAGTGTCTAGGGGGCCCCCAGCTTGACATCTGCTGGGGGCCCCCAAAATGCTAACACTGGCCCTGCTCCTATATCCTTGCTGATAATTTCCAAAGTAATTCTTTCCATGACTTTGAAAATAAGACTAGTCAGACTAATGCATCTGTAGCTTATAGGATATATTGAAGGTCCCGCCTTATGAAGGGAGATGATTGTTGCAGTCTTCCATTCGCACAACATAAAGTCTGTTTTAAAACTATAGTTAAATAATGACTTCAGGGGACCTGATAAGTTGTACTTTAGACTGTTCAAGAGGAATCCTGGGATGTTATCGGGGCCCATTGAGGTCATGTTCCTGGATTTAGTGAGTGCAGCCTGTATATCTTCTCTAGTTATGGTTGGAGGAGTTATATTTGGTGGTGTTTTTGGGGACATGGTTGGGGGTGAGTGGGGATAAATTTTGAGCTGAATTTGTCTGCTACAGGTTTTCTATATCACCAAGCTTGGTGAATGTGGTACCATTACCCACCAGTTCAGCATATTGCTGTGTGCTGCCCTTGAGGTTTCTGACATAGCTGTAGAAGGCCTTACAATTATCTTTCACCTGGGAGGCTATCGTAAGCTCAAAGTTAGCTTTGCCTGACCTACTTAGCTCGCTTAGTTGCCTATTGAGTTTGATGAGAGAATTTTTATCTTTATGGGGATTATCCTTCATGATTTTTGCCACATTTTTCCTATTGTTGTATATCCTGTTTATTTGGGATGCTACCAGGGTGGTTGTTTCTGGGGTTTGCCCTAGGCATACTTCTGGTAGGTACAGCAGCCTCAATGCAGCCATTGACATGGTTATACAGAGTTTCTGAGAGCAGTTCAGCATAGGTTACTGTGTTCTCGGGGTTTGAAGGGGTATTGAATTTTGATGAGCCCTCACTTAATAAAATGCAATTTACCTCGGAATAGGTCTTAACTCTTATTGGTTTTAATGGGAATACTGAATTGAATTTGAATTCCAAGGAGACAGGTATATGGTTGGACCTTACCAAGGAGGATGAGACACTGAGTGTAGGGGGTTGAAGCATCCTTGTACATATTTGAGCACAAAGTCCAGTATGTTGGAGCCTGTAGTGGATATATTCACTATTTGGTCAAGGGTGTTTGTATTTACGAATTCCAGGAGTTTCTGTGCTAAAAGATTTGAGGTTGTGTCAGATTCCCAGTCTGTAGAGGGGTAATTAAAGTTTCCTATGAGTAGGGTGTTAGGTTGGATGCAGCTGTCACTAGTAGGTCCAAGTATGCATTGTGAGCTTCTTGGGACATGGAGGGTGACTTATAGCTGGCAAGGATATGGTATAGGATTTTGTTTATGGTGATCTGCATGTGGAAGAACTCCATCACATCATCCTGTTTGACCACCCTAGAGGTATGCTTGTTACTGATGTATATTGAAACATCTCCACCTTTAGCTCTTGTCTGTGTGGCTACTAGTCTAAACGTGTGGAAAGCACTGAAATCTTACACTGCTGGGGTACCCTCTGCTACTTTAAACCATGTATCTGTAACTGCACAGATGTCTATATTCTCTAGTGTGAGGAGGGATTGATGAGAGTTTAGTTTTTTTTAGCCTTCTGGCATTGAGCAGTAACTCACTGAGGTTCATTTGAGTTGATTTTGCTATGTTGGTAATTTTGTCAGTTTTGCATTGTCTAGAAAAGTTACTGTGGGAGTGGATAAAGTTTTAGCCAGGATTCAAAAGCCTAGACGGGAAAGATACTGGCTTCCCTTGGCAAAGCAATGTGGTCTGCTAACCATGATGCCCACTCTTACAAATACTAGCTCCACTTAGATTGACACCAGAAAGACAGCCAGTTGTTGAACTCAAACATTTTTGATCATATTGTGGCATCATCCTTTGGATGGCAATACGCTGCTTAGTGCTAGGTTCATACCAGCCTGAGGCATGTACTCTGACAGCTCCATAATATCTCTCTTCATATAGTCCAGGGAGATACATCTCAGGTCATTTACACCTACATGGACTATGACGGAATCATAGTGGTACCCATGACATAATGACTTGAATGCATGCATGATTTGGCAGATCCTGGCTCCAGATAAGCAACTACCAGTTATCTTCTCCTTGTTCAGCCTAGTAAGAGGGGCATCAGTTTATCCTCCAATGGAATTAACCATGACAAGAGTCTTAGGAAGTGTGTTTGCTTGCCTTAGGGTCTTAGTGTTTGGGGATCCACTAAGAATAGCAGTATGTGTGGTGTTAGGTGTTGTTGTTTCTGACTGCCTTTGAGCTTGCTGAGTCATAGCTTTAACAATGGGTGGTCTAAGCAGATTGCTTTTAAGTGCCTCATGCATACATTAGTCTGTGTGTGTGTGTTGTGTGGTATGTGAGATGGACACTATGTGCTTAGGTTCAACAATCTAATGTGCACTTGTATGTCAGAGTTTCACCTCCTGTATCATTGTGAAAGTACACTTCTTGCATACTGTGCCTACTTCTTTAAGGATTAAGTGATTGTCTGTAAATATGGAAGAATTGCTACATTGTCCCAAGATGCCCATATCCACCAAGCTGGCTATGAAGAAGTTAGGAAATTGCATATACATACTGTCCAGTCCTTTGATTGGTGAGCTACAAGGGAGTGGTGCATTGGGGTTAGAAAGCTATTAAGGGTGCTTTGTTGGTACAGAATAATAAGTGTGCTTAATTAGGACAGGCTATGCAAAAGAGTATTAAATTCTATTAACTTTCATTTTTATACAATGCTGAATTCTACTAAATCTGTAGGTATTGCCACTCAATGCCCAACTAGCTGCTCTAAGCTTATTGGCACACACGTATTTTCTTTATATTTCTGATTTAAATTGTACGGTTTTATGGACCATATTAGATGGAAAACTTGCTTTCTATGTGTTTGCTACTGTACATAGCACTGCTAATCCACGCAAGTGCAGAAAATTTATAGCAGCAGAGAAAAAAACAGAAAAGTAACTAACAAGGCCTTTGACAAAATGACTACACTGCACTACAAGTCCTTCTATTTCCCAACTCAGATAGAGCAGGCAAACACCTCCTGCCTCAAGATTAATAAACCCAGTTCCACTGGTAATAAATAGACCCACATGTGCAATATTATCACAAACCAATTAAACAGCTAGCTGGAAATCCCTTGCTGAATGCAACTTCTAGACAGTCTTATAGCAGTAACACTGTGAGGAATAGCAATTTTTACATAAAATTCACTGAAATGCACACATAGCAGGAAACAGTAGTGATCACTCAAAATATCTGAAGCAAGTGGAATTTGGCAATTAAAGGTGATTGACTCTGACTGGATAGCACTGGATAACAGTAAAACACTTCTGGAATGCAGGCTAGGACTCCAAGCTTTGCTGAATTCTAAGATAGTGAGCAGGAGACAAAATGTTATAAAGGAGGTTTCATAGCTCTCAACCTTCCACCTCCAAAATGAGGAACACTCGCCTTCATAATGTGGAACAAATGGGCAAAATGTGGAACACATAGTAATGGCTTACAAACATCTTCAACTAGGAAGGTCATAGGATGGTTAAAATATGCCGATTTTACTTATAAAGAAGATCCTTTAATGAATTAATGTGATTAATTTCTATTTACCATGGATTTCACTTAAAAAACTTCCTAACACTGAATGTGTGACAGACTCTTTCAATGTGGAACTTTGAGGAACTTCGAGGAACATGAACTTTTTAAGACCCCAAATGAGGTACGTTCCTCGTAATGAGGTACACGTGAGAGGTATGGGAGGTTTACGTAAGTGCAATACTGGTTTGTTGGATGGACATTCAGTGTCATAGATCTCTGGAAAACAATGGGTGAGAAGAGTGCATAAATAGTGTATACAACAGACAATGGTAATGAAAGAAGGGAGGGAGGGACTTTGGAAATCAGATTGCCATAAAAATACAGGCCAGAACACAGCCATATGAAACCACTACAGTAAAAGTATGGTAAAGCTGGCAAAAATCTTCAAGAAACAAGCGGCTAGCTAGGGAGACATCTGATCAAATAAAGGCAATATTTGAGCTTTTTCAGAAACGTTACCATAATGTGTTAGTGGGGGATGGGGCAGACACAGAATGCAACTTTAAGCAGTTAAATGATAAGCTGAATATAAAAGCACTGAAGTACAAACTGGAGCAGAGACAATTCTTTCACTTTTGAACTTCTACTACAGCTTGAGGCGACAGAATATGCAGACATTTACCAGTAACATTGTAAATGGAAGAAATGCAGTAATAGATGACTAAGTCCCAAATCTGACAGTAGTACACACTCTTGCCATAACTAAGAATTAAACTACAAGACTATGGCCCAGCAGGGTTTAAAATATAAACAGATAACTTTTACAAGTAATTCTACTTATGGAAATAGAAGTGCAGAATAATGCAGAAACACAATTTTGCCATGACTGTTAATTAAAATACAAGACTTAAGTCCCAGAACCAACTAAAAATGCAAACAGTAACTTTATTGGCTAAAACATGGAACAAGGCAGAAAAGTAGAAAGAAGTATCACCATACCACTATAATAGTAGATGTAATAATACAGAGTTCATAGGTTCATAGAGTCATAGGTAGGTACTAGGCTATCTGCCTGAGGGCATTTATAAGCCTAGCCAGAGTGTGTCAGCTTTCTCCGCCCCATTTATTAATTAACTGAGCCTCTGTCAAGAAGAGTCAATGAAGTGATCCGAGGGGAGTATTTTCTGTTACCCATCCACTCGTCAAGGTTTCTCTTGAAGAGTATTAGTGAGGGGCTCTGCCTAATGTAGTTAGGAATTTTGTTCCAAAGCATGGGGAGTCTCTGGGACAGGATTCTATCCTTCTAGCATGTTCTATTTATTGTTTTGGCGAGGTCTAGCTCACCAGAGCAAGTGGCTCGCAGTGACTTGAATTTCTTTGAATAATAAAAAGTTTACAGTTCCCAAATGTCATTGTAGGTCTGATGGAATCCATATAAATCCATTACTTAAAACTTCTGATGATACTTCTGAAGTCATGATAGAGTAGAGGAAAGTGTAGTCCAAAGAACACAGTCAAAGCATTCCACAATTTTAGCAAATAGACTTAAGAAAGTTCTACCCATAATTATATCCCCAGAACAATTAGGTTTTATGAAGGGAAGACAGACTTGGGATGACACCTTCATGTTAGATGCAGCTATGTAGCTTTTGGCGAAGGGGAAAATGCCCAGATGTCTTTAAGCACTTGATGCCATTAAGGCATTTGACAGAGTTAACTTGGACTTTTTGTTCTTGACTCTACAGCATTTCAATATTCTAAACATGTTCATAAACATAATTAAATTACTGTATAACTATTCATATACCACACTATTCATTAACAAATCCTGCTCTAACAGGATAAAATTAATTAATGGTACTGGGCAAGGTTGCCCCCTTCGCCATATCTCTTTAACATTTATATTGAACCTCTGTTTATTTATCTATCACACAGAACCTTTCATCATATTCCCAGGGTACTGAACAACAACCTGCTATTCTCAGCCTTTGCCAATGACCTCTGTATATACTTCCAGTTACATAACTCTGATTTAAATAAAATCTTAAAAACTATTGATATCTTCCTGAAAGCCTCTAACTACAAAGTCAACCCCTCCAAATTGCTTATTGTCGCAACTAACCCAATAGGACACAACTCAGCTCTTTTTCCAGATGCTGAAATTAAATTAAATTAAAATATGCCTTTAAGTACTTAGGCATAAGGTCTGAACATAACCAAAAGAATTCCTTTCAAAATGTTCTTCTTCTTTTGGCTGCACCCATTAGGGGTCACCACAGCAGACCATCTGTTTCCATTTCTTCATGTCCTCTGCATCTTGCTCTGTCACACCAACCACCTGCAAGTCCTCTCTCACCACATCCATAAACCTTATCTTAAGCCTTCCTCTTTTCCTGTTACCTGACAGCTTCATCCTTAGCATCTTTTTCCCAATATACTCTGCATCCCTAGTCAGCACATGTCCAAACCAACGTAATCTTGCCTCTCTGGCTTTGTCTCCAAACCTTCCAACCTGGGCTGACCCTCTAATATACTTATTCTTAATCCTGTCCACCCTCATCACACCCAGTGCAAATCTTAACATCTTTATCTCTGCCATGTCCAGCTCTGACTCCTGCCTTTTTGTCTATGCCACTGTCTCCAACCCATATAACATAGCTGGTCTCACTACCCTCTTGTAGTCATTCCCTTTCACTCTTACTGGTACTCATCTGTCACAAATCACTCCTGACACTCTTCTCCACCTACTCCATCCTGCCTGTACTCTCTTCTTCACCTCTCTTCCACACTCACCATTACTCTGAACTGCTGATCCCAAGTATTTAAACTCATATACCTTTGCCACCTCTACTCCCTGCATCCTCACCATTCCTCTATTCTCCCTCTCATTCACACACATATATTCTCTTAGTCTTAGTCCTGGTGAGCTTCATTCTTCTTCTCTCTAGAGCATATCTCCACCTCTCCAGGGTCTCCTCCACCTGTTCCCTACTCTCACTATAGATCACCATGTCATCTGCAGACATCATAGTCCATGGGGACTCTTGTCTGATCTCGTCTGTCAACCTGTCCATCACCATTGCAAATAAGAAAGGGCTCAGAGCTGATACTTGATGTAATCCCACCTCGACCTTAAATGCATCCGTCACTCCCCCCACAGACCTCACCGCTGTCACACTACCCTCGCACATATCCTGTACCACTCTTACATAATTCTCCGACACTCCTGACTTCCTCATACAATACCACAACTCCTCTCTAGGCACCCTGTCATATGCTTTCTCTAAGTCCACAAAGCAAAGGCACAATGCAACTCCTTCTGACCTTCTCTGTACTTCTCCATCAACACTCTCAGAGCAAACATCACATCTGTAGTGCTCTTTCCCGGCATGAAACCATACTGCTGACTACTAATCATCACTTCCTTTCTTAACCTAGCTTCCACTACTCTTTCCCATAACTTCATGCTGTGACTGATCAATTTAATCCCTCTGTAGTTACTACAGCTCTGCACATCACCCTTATTCTTAAAAGTCAGTACCAAAACACTTTTTCGCCATTCCTCTGGAATCCTCTCACTTTCCAAGATTTCATTAAACAATCTAGTTAAAAACTCCACTGCCATTTCACCTAAACACCTCCATGCTTCCACAGGTATGTTATCTGAACCAACAGCCTTTCCATTCTTCATCCTCTTCATAGCTATCCTTACTTCCTGCTTGCTAATCCACTGCATTTCATGATTCACTATCCGCACACCATCCAACCTTCTCTCCCCCCCATTCTCTTCATTCATCAGCCCCTCAAAGTACTCTTTCCATCTGCTCAACACACTCTCCTCACTTGTGAGTACATTTCCCTCATTATCCTTTATCACCCTTACCTGCTGCACATCTTTACTAGCTCAGTCTGTCTGTCTAGCCAATTGGTGTAGGTCCTTTTCTCCCTCCTTAGTGTCCAACCTTTCATACAACTCTTCATACACCTTATCCTTAGCCTTCGCCACCTCTCTCTTTGCCATGCACCACATCTCCTTATACTCCTGTCTACTTTCTTCATCGCTCTGACAATCCCACTTCTTCTTCACCAACCTCTTTTTCTGTATACTCTTCTGTACTTCCTCATTCCACCACCAGGTTTCCTTGTCCTCCTTCCTCTTTCCAGATGTCACACCAAGCACCTTTCTAGCCATCTCCCTTACTAGCTCTGCTGTAGTTACCCAGCTATTCAGTAACTCTTCACTGCCACCCAGTGCCTGTCTTAACTCTTCCCTGAACTCCACCTCACAATTACCCTTTTTCAATTTCCACCATTTTATCATTGGTGCTGCCCTACATGCCTCGTCCTCTTCTAGATCACAATGTAATCCTACAAACCACCATCCTATGCTGCCTAACTACACTTTCCCCTCCACCACTTTACAGTCTCCGATCTCATTCAGACTGGCCCTTCTACATAAGATATAATCCACCTGTGTGCATCTCCTTCCACTCTTGTATGTCACCCTATGCTCCTCCCTCTTGTTAAAATACATATTCACTACAGCCATGTCCATTCTTTTCGCAAAATCCACTACCAACTGACCTTCTGCATTCCTTTGCTTAACACCATACCTACCCATCACTTCCTCGTCCCCTCTGTTCCCTTCACCAACATGACCATTGAAATCTGCTCCAATAACCACTCTCTCACCCTTGGGTACAGTCATCACCACTTCATCCAACTCACTCCAAAATTTTTCTTTCTCATCCATCACACACCCAACTTGTGGAGCATAAGCACTAACAACATTCATCATTACACCATCAATTTCCAGCTTCATAAACATCACTCTATCCAACACTCTTTTCACCTCCAAAACATTCTTAGCATACTGTTCCTTCAGGATAACCCCTACGCCATTTCTCCTCCCATCCACACCATGATAAACAATTTGAACCTGCCTCTGATACACCTAGCCTTGCTCCCCTTCCATCTGGTCTCTTGCACACACACTATACCAACCTTCCTTCTGTCCATGATATCAGCTAGCTCTCTCCCTATACCAGTCATACTGCCAACATTAAACGTTCCAAACCTCACTACCACAGTCCTACCCTTTACCTGCCTTTGGGCATGCCTTCCTCCTCTTCTCCTCCTTCGGCCAATGGTAGCCCAATTTCTGCCAGCACCCTGTTGGCCAACAGTACTGGTGGCGGTCTTGTTAACCCGGGCCTTGATCAATCCGGTATGTATATCTGTACTGTTGTTCACATGTATGATTTAAAACTTGGATGAATATTGAACACGACCAGGATAGATGGAAAAACATGAAGCTTCCCGTCTTGTCCAGGGTACCAGTAATTATAGGTTCATAGGTTGGTACTAGGTAATTGGCCCTAGGGCCAATACAAGCCTAGCCATAACAATTCCCTGGCTATTTCTTACCACAATATTTACTTCCCTGGACCCCTGTCTAGCAGGGAGACTGACATGATCCCCGTGGTAAATTTCCTATCTTTCATCCAATCGTCAAGTTTCTTTTGAAGAGGGCCAAAGAGGCACTCTGCTTGACATGTATAGGCAGTCTATTCCAGAGTCTGGGGAGTCTCTGGGTCAGGAACCTATCCCTCCAGCATGTTTTGTTCATTGTGATGACAAGGTTTAGATCACTGGAGCATATGGCTCTGAGGGATTGGGCTTTCTTTAAGTGTAGCATGTCCAAGAGTTTTGGGTTTGACATGGCCTTTTATGTTAAGCAGAGATCACCTCTGAGTAGATGATATGTGACAGAGTATAGCTGGAGTTTCTTTAGACGGTCAGCATAGGACATCTGCTTTATGCCTGTGATTCTTTTAGTCAGGTATTTCTGCAGCTATTCCAGTTGTTGCAGATGTCTTGAGAGGTACATACCAAATGGGGCATTGTATTCTATAATGGGTCTAATCAGGGATGAGAACAGTGGGACAATGACCTCTTTTTTTTCTGGATGAAAAGTCGTAAGTGATGAGGTGTGCCATATTGAAGGATTTCCTGACTGTTGTGGTGATATGGTTATCGAAGGTGAGACCACTGTCCACCTGTGTCCCTAAGCCTCTTATCACACTTTTGGTGTTTAGTGTACTGCCACCTATGTGGTAATTCACGGGTACATGTTTTTTCCCAAAGGGGATAGCTATACATTTCTTGGCATTGAGCTTAAACCCATGGCTCTGGCACCACACATCTATTTCTGTAAGGCCCTATTGTAGAATATCCACATAATTTGGGGATTCAATAATGACTCCCAGTTTGCAGTCATCTGCGAACATTGTTAGCCAGAGTCCCTTAGTGTTGGTCTGTACTTCAGAGAAGTAGATGCCAAACAAGACCGGTCCCAGGAGTGAACCCTGAGGTACTCCGCTTGTCACTTGTCTGGAGCTGGATTTGGAGTCGGCTACTTTTACAGAGTGGGTTCTGTCAGTAAGCCAGTTGGAAACCCATCGAGTGATGTAGGGATTAATGTCCAGCTTAGTAAGTTTATCTATGATTCCAGAGTGGGGGTGGTATCGAAGGCCTTGGCGAGGTCCAAATAGGCTGTGTGGACTGCCTTACCCTCATCCACAGCTCTGGAGACTGATTCAAAGAAGTCAATCAGGTTCAGGAGACAAGATCGGTGATTCATGAACCTAAACTGGGTGGGGTCCAGTGTTTGAAGGTAAAATGAATATCCTTCCCAAAATTTTGTACCAATTTAATGCAACCAACTGTATTATCCCTATGAACTTCTTTAAGAAAATCAATAAAACTCTAACTAAATTTATCTGGTTTCCAAAAACCCCAATAATTGCTCTAACAAAACAAATGCTTCCTGAAAGCAAGGGTGCACTGGGTCTACCAGATTTCAAGTTATGTTATGACATAATATGTGCCAATTGAATCCTTTTAATTGCTGACCATAACCCCAATAACTTAACCCAGTCTTCACAATGGATCAATCTATGGTATGCTCATGTCAAAACTCTCACTATAAACCCCAAATCTTTACCTTTCATGGATAAACTCATACTAAAGGACACTAAAATAAATAATCTAATCAAACATAAATCAAATCATTCCAAAATCTCCTTTCCTGTCTACATCTAAAGAATGCACGTGTCCTTCTGCAATCAGTCCATTTAAATCCAAACCTGAAATTAGGCAATAAAATGGATAACTTAGACCAATTTCCCCGAATTAAAAGCTATACTGTATGGGGCTTCTGTAAAATGACAACTCTTTAAAAGATATTAAAACTGATCTTAACCTAAGTAACAAATATATCACAATACTGAGGCAAATTAAAGAACTGACGTCTTCCATTAGAGGCATCCCAGATAGTGTAGAGGAAGAAGTAAATCTTTCACAATCCCTAACATAATTTAAAAAAATCAAAAACAAAATGGTATCGGCCTCATATAAACTAATCTCTGCTATTAAATACCAATCTTCTCTTACATACGCTCACTACTGGAAAGACAAAAATCCTAATTTATCTGATGTTCAATTCTCCCATGCTTTTAATAACAGAAATACATTCTCCCCCTTCAAGAAGCTTGTATATACCCAGCTAATGATAAACAATAATGGCTACTATTCACCAGTACATCTAAATAATTTCTTCCCAAGCATTTGTCCTCTTTGCTCTTTTTGTCCATCGCAGCTGGATGACCTTTTGCATATTCTCTGGTACTGTAAATATGCACAGAACCTATGGAACTCATTAAGAAATAATCAGAAAATTCAGAAAATGGGCTATGGCAAAATCTACCCTATCTTGGGAATTTGCTATTTTGCATGTGAGTCCCGGCAATACACCAAGATCTGACTTGAATATCCTTATTGCTCTATTTGCGCTAGCCAAACTGTACATCACTCAAAACTGGCTTGACATGTCAAAGATAGAGTGGAAGACTTTTATTAACTTGGCTACTAAATACATCATATCTCACAAATTGATTATAGGTAATAGAAATAAGTGCATGAAATGTCTCAAGTTTTGGAATCTTATCCTAGGACACATTTTGAAATAAGCTATAGCATGAACACATCTGTCAACCTGTCCCTACGTAGTTTTTTGGAAGTCTCTTCCTTATTAGGTTTTAACAGATAATAGTCTCTGATAGTTTAATTTCTGATTTTCATAGTAATTAAGTGTTTATTCATCAACTTTAAAAACTTGTAGCACTATATGTAAATAGTTGTATATATTATGTGTAAATGGATCATGTTACTCACCACTTATTTCAAAATTTTATGCCTGTTTTACTCCAGACATTCAGTTTATATGTACATGCGAACCTGTCTCTTAAGATACTAAAATTTTGTTAATGCAAGACTAGAAGTTAAAAAGGATTACATTGTTAATTGTCATATTAAGGTTACCTGTCCATTAAGGAGTGTCATGTTATATATTTTTGTACATCAAATGTTGATAAATACAATAAAATAAAAGTTGGAAAAAAAGAACACAGTCAAAGCAATCCTGCTAAAGACATGTTTTATACTTAGTATTTTATCTCCACTACAAGTCAGCCTTCAACCCTTACATAACTGACTTATTGTTCATTAAAGTGACAACCAATTGTAGAAGACTGTTATCCATGTACCCAATAGGATTTCCTAATTTAAAGGTCCAAGTCCTGCCGAGAAAACTAATATACCCAGTAGCAACACAAGAGCTCTGGAATGCCTTCTCCATCTATGTGTACATGTACCCTACTACACACACTCACACACACACACACACACACACACACACACACACACACACACACACACACACACACACACACACACACACACACAGACACACACACACACACACACACACACACACACACACACACATGCGCATGCGCACATGCACACACACACACACACACACACACACACACACACACACACACACACACACACACACACACACACACACACTCACTGGAAAGCTACTACATCACTGTAACTTGGTACAGACATTTGCACATAAGTGGTCCATGCTGAATCTGTCATGCAGCAGACCAGATCTTCTCCCTCCCACCAGAATGGGTAAACTGGAATTGAACACAAGCACTTTCAACCCAGAAGACTGTCTCATTCAGTTTTTGGGCTGCTAACATGGCCCAGACATTCCCTTTGCAGTGCTTGCTTAATGCAAATTATAGCACAGATCCAGCTCCTGTTTAAGCAGCTTTGGTGGGACAAATAAGGCCTGGCCTATTAATAATATGAGTGTTAAGATAAGGAAGTCTGGCGGTATAAAGAATAAACTAATGTTAAGTGAGTGTTTGAAAATGTTTTTCAAAAAGTTTTAATCTTCCAATAGAAAGTGTGTTATAGTTCACTGAAAGATGGGGAAAGCTGTTTTTGAAGCATTCTACACAGGTCACCCTGGAACTGATAAAATGAAAGCTTTTTAATACATGTAAAGCTTTTTGTATTGTCATTTTAAGAGGGGATCCATAAGCAAATACTATAACACCATTTCTCCCATAGAAGTTTTCAGGTGTGGATTGGAACGGATTTTGGATATATATTGAGGAATGATGTGTTCTTACCCAAGTAGATAATACCCAAAAGGGATAGATGTTCATACACTTCAACTCACCCCTAAGTCTACAGACTTTTCAGTGCTTATGGCATACCATGGCTTACTTGAAATTTTTGGCACTGACATTGAACCCAGCTCACATTCGAGGAATGCCATAGTTTTGTTAAATAAAATGGAATAATTCATTCATGAAGTATACCAAACGACCAGGCAACAATTTCCTTAACTGAAAGAAGGGTGAATATATTCAAGGCAGGTATGAAAAGACCCTAAAAGAATGTTATAAATTTTCAAGTTTCATTTCCCTTTTACGGTTCAGAATAATTCTTAGTTGTACAGCAGAACAGATAGCTCCAGAACTATTCTAGATTCTTAGTTGTACAGCAGAACAGACAGCTACAGAACTATTCTAGATTCTTAGTTGTATAGCAGAACAGACAGCTCCAGAACTATTCTAGATTAGACAGTTTTCATACTTCATACTGGTGTCCCATTGCTCCCCTTATGCTTCATTGAAAGATACAGTTCAAAAATGGTGAGAAAAAAAGACAGGAAATCATCTTTTTTCCATGGGACAAGCCCCCTGCACACCCTCTCCACCATCACCTATATTATTTGTACCAATTGCACTATCAGACCACATTGGAGAAGAGAAGAGAAGAACCCCCCCCCCCCAAAAAAAAAGTGCTTTGTCAGCTGACACAATATAGCACATTGTGCTGAAACTCATTGCGGCATTTAGTTTTCAAAACTAAGCCTCCTGTCGAATAAAACTACAATAACATTTAAGCATGCAGGATTAGACACGTCTGATCTGAAGTGGACTTTGTGAAACTGAAAGGATGGGATTCATAGTCATTACTCTTAAGCTTAGTTGTTGTGTCTTTCAGCTTTTCCCGGTTAGGGGTTGCCACAGTGGAACTCCAGTCTGCTAATGATTGGCAGTAGATTTTTACATGCCGAGTTGCCAACCCTGACGCACAACCTTCAACAAAGGTACGCCCATTCACACATGTCTCCACACAGAAGAAGCATTAGCTGAGAATCGAACAGGACAACGTCTTACTGTGAGGTGACAACGCTACCACAGCACCACCACCGCAGCTCTGCTTTGTACAAATATCACCTGTAGGCTCAGACAATGCATGATTTATTGCAGAACCAGCATCAAAGCAGAAAAGTTAGAAAATAATTGAGGAAGTCTTATGAAAATTGTTGAATACTATGAGACAAATGACAAATGCATAGAGATATGTGTTTTTCATGCAACTAAGTCCCTTTTCCCTCTTTCTGTGATTTGTAGTTGCTTTTTGATGCATATCTGTGCTGTTCACCTGTAGGTTATAAAAAGTGAATCAGTGCTACTTCAATGCAGTTTGCAATCTTTGAAGATGGATGTACGATTGCATTGCAAGCCTGACTATTTCCCACTATCAGTTGCTTGAGTCTGTCCAGCTGAATTCCATTCCATGAAGCACCACTGAGCGTCCGAGGAGAAGACATTATTGGCAAACAATAAGTAGCCTGAACTTTGCTGAATCAGAGTAATCAGATTGGTATAGAGTGAGCAGTGATATAATAAGGGCTTTGGTGAGGTTGTATGGCCCATATACAGGAAATAGAGAACTGCATGACCTTCCTTTAGCCATGCAGACCAAGGTATGTATTACCTTCACTATACTTGTGATGGAGACTTTTCAGAGACAGACTGGGGATACAGAAGATATGTCACAGGCCTCTGCCTTGAGGATACTGCAGCAATCTGTTTATATTCTCCTGACATATGTGGATGAACATATCTATTTCCAAGTGTCACCACATGACTGAGCCAGTACCTTGCATGCCTTCTATGGAATGGCATGATTTTCTGAGATGTTTATTGCAATAAATTATACCTATGCTGCTACCTGTGTCTTCTATATCATGTGTGGAGAGGTACCACAATCAGAAGGGCTACTCTACTATACATTGCCAGGTAGTGTTTGAGATATTGGGGTGCATCATGAATTTGTCAGCTCAGTATCCTGCCAGTGTCCATGATTCAGAAGGCATGGAGGCTACCCAAATGAACTTTGGCTAATTAAACCAGTCCATAAACCCTAGGGAGCTGCTGAGGAGCACTTCAACTCTGCCCTGTCCCAGACATGGACAGTCACTAAGGGAGTATTTGCCCTGCTCAAAGCATGTTTCCATTGCCTGCATAAATCATGGGGCCCTTCAGTATGATCGTGCTACTGTATGTAGAATGTTTATAGCATGCTGCATTCTGTATTACATGATCATGCAACAGTCTGCTGCAGAACTGCCACAGCCACTCATTAGTAGCAGCACTGCTACTCCCTCCACCCTTTGGCTCCACCAGTGATGATAGTGACTCTGTCCAGCCAATAGCCTCAGCATCACAACCCAACAGACAGACTTGTGCATGGTATATGTCTGTGCAGCTAAAGCACAGTTCACAACTCTGGGTCATGACATTTACTACATAACAGTGTAAAGTTACAGAGATAATACTTGTGGTCTATCCTATGTAGTGCATGGTCAGCTTATGATATGCATTTGACATTTCTCCACATACAATAAAAAATGTTATTAAAAGGTTTTAGCTGTCATCGTTTGCACACTGCTCCACAGTCAGTGGCATAAGTGCAAGTTATACTGGCAGTCTTTGCATGAACTATAAAGGATTGTTGTGTTGCTGAAGGTGAAGGAAATGCATTTTGTTTTCCATCATGAAATACATAATTGCTGCTGTAGTTTCTCTCCCTCTCTCTCATTTTCTCTTTTTTTTATTACTGTTATATCATTCATTAATTTTACATACAAGAAATAAGTGCATGATTTCTCTAGTGACGCATATGTTGTATGAACTTATGTATGCCATGTTTGCAAAGAGACTTCCTGAAGATTGCATTCTTGATGTTCAAAATGTTATTGATATTTGAAAAATGTCATACATATCACCCAAAGATTGTGAACAAGTGTTAGCACGTGAGCTCCTTCTGGATTTACTCTGATTATGGCTTTCTGTTTAAAAGCCTAAATCATGCCCGGGATGGTGACATGCCAATTACCAACACAAGAGCTCTGTGGTGCCTTCTTGCTCCAGTGTGTGCACATACTCTTGGATGCTTTCCACACTACTGTAGTTTCAGAGAGCTATTTGTCCATCTCTGCCCAATTTACAAACTGTACTATTGCTATACCTATTGCATATGCCTTGCAGCAATCCAGATCTTCCCATCTTGCCAGAATGGGTAAGTTGGCATTAAACTACTACAGAAAGGCTCATCCAGACTCTGCTACACTTTGCTGTGAAGGAAAGGTTAGTTTGCTGTTATTTTTTGTATTTCTGTATTGCCTTTCTATATTTTGAATACTGTAGTTTGTTTTCTTTATCTTGTGTTTTGCTTGCATTCTATTTTAAACAGCATATTAAAACTTCAAAAGAGACCACAGCTCTCTCTGTTCTGAGTCAAGCAGAAATAAGAACTGATTAATTAAGGACTCATTCATAAGACAGAAGAGGTCACTTAAGGTTAATCACTTGTTAACAGAGGGGGTGGAGCTAGGAACTAAAATTTCTATTTAAGGAGTAAACTAAAACATTTCAGAGCTTTACCAGAAAGGCTCATCCAGACTCTGCTACACTTTGCTGTGAAGGAAAGGTTAGTTTGCTGTTATTTTTTGTATTTCTGTATTGCCTTTCTATATTTTGAATACTGTAGTTTGTTTTCTTTATCTTGTGTTTTGCTTGCATTCTATTTTAAACAGCATATTAAAACTTCAAAAGAGACCACAGCTCTCTCTGTTCTGAGTCAAGCAGAAATAAGAACTGATTAATTAAGGACTCATTCATAAGACAGAAGAGGTCACTTAAGGTTAATCACTTGTTAACAGAGGGGGTGGAGCTAGGAACTAAAATTTCTATTTAAGGAGTAAACTAAAACATTTCAGAGCTTTACCAGAAAGGCTCATCCAGACTCTGCTACACTTTGCTGTGAAGGAAAGGTTAGTTTGCTGTTATTTTTTGTATTTCTGTATTGCCTTTCTATATTTTGAATACTGTAGTTTGTTTTCTTTATCTTGTGTTTTGCTTGCATTCTATTTTAAACAGCATATTAAAACTTCAAAAGAGACCACAGCTCTCTCTGTTCTCTCTGTTTTGCTTGCATTCTGTTTTAACAGCATATTAAAACTTCAAAAGAGACCACAGCTCTCTCTGTTCTGAGTCAGGCAGAATTTTTCCCTCCCTCCCACCCATTTAAGTTGTCTTGTTAAATACCACTGTCTTTCTAGTTGCCCGCCTCTTATGTTAATCTGACCATATATCTAATTTCTCTCTACTTTCACTGGCTTATGTGAGTAATCACAAAACCATCACTTTTGAAATCCCACCCCTTCAATTATTTAAATTTATTGGCCATCCTACAGTATTTCATAGTACCAAAATACAAAAGTAACCACCCCTTTCAGTCCATCTTGCTGTTTTAAAAATAGTAACTCTCCACTAAACCTTAACTTTTTAAACAAGTAAAACTCAAGTTACCTACTTTCATATCTAACTTCTCTAGTGCACACTGCAGAGTGCATTCTTTTCAATCTTACCTTTAAGCATCCCTGTTACTAGCACTTTCTCTAATACCTAAAAAGATCATCTCTACTTGACTCCAAGTAGACTATTCTCTATCTGTTAAACCTAGCACTTGCTCCTACAGTACTTATTACCTTGATACGGCACTCTTATAGATAGCACCCCAAAAAGGCAAAACCCCATTTCTCAGTCACCCACATCCCCCGGAATCTCTTTTAAAGTTTTTTTGTCTAGTCCTTCTAGCATGTCGAGGGATCAGTTGCTAGTGTCCTCTCCTGCTCAGCTGGTGAACCTGGGAATATTGAGGCAATGTTACAATTGCCTCATGTACACAGACAACCCTCACCTCCTCCCACAAAACACAAATACATGCGAGAGATGCAACTATACAGCCAAACTGGAGGCTGAGCTCTCTCAACATAGGACTGGCAAGACCAGTCAGGAGGAGAAGGTTACCACACACACTATAGACCCAGTCTCACATAGTACCATCACAACCTCAAATCATACACATAAACACACAAAGACATACTCGGCTCTGATCAAAAATCTACCAAAACAGCAGAGGCCACCAAAGCAGACACCCAAACAACCACCACCTCAGAACACAACACCTGCAACACATAGACCTCACAGTCAGAGTGTCAAACAGTCACAGCCCTTAAGGCCAAACACAATGCCAGACACACTAGTCATTGGTGACTCCATAGTCAGACACACTGACGTCCCGCTCACCAGACTGAGTAAGGAGAAGGTCACAGTAAGCTGCCTGTCGGGTGCTAGAATCCGCCACATAACGCAAGCACTCAGGTCTCTCAACAGCAGGTACAAATACGACTCAGTCATTGTCCACGCTGGTGTAAACGACCTGACACGCACCTCCTTCGACTACATGAAAAGAGACATTGAGGAGCTCTCTGATTATGTAGCCCAGGCAGGTATGACCCTGACCTTGAGCAGTATCCTACCTTCACCAAGAATGATGCCACAATACAGAGATAAGATGATCAGCTTTAAGAAATGGCTTAAACGCTGGTGTCATTCAAAGGGGATCCAATGACTGTCTGCCTGGGATGACGTGCTGGACAAGCCACGCTGCTTCGCAGGGACGGCTTGCACCTGTCACCCTGGGATTCGGATATTGGCAAAGGCTCTTGCCACCCCATAGTGCCTTTTTAGGCAAGGCTCAAATTCTAAACCTACCACCCTAGAACACAAAAAAGGAAAAAAACTAAGGGTAATGCTGCTCAATGCCAGAAGTCTAAATCTCAAAATGCACGCACTCGAGGCCCTTCTCAGTATGGAGAACATCGATGTCTGTGCAGTGACAGAAACCTGGTTCAAGGCTCCTGAGAGCACCCCAGCACTATCAGGTTTTACCTCTTATCATGCGTTCGGGCCCCAAAATCCGGACAATACCAAGAAAGGAGGGGGGGTATCCATATTCATCAAAGACACCCACACCTCAAGACTGGTGGCAACGCACGATGCATCGGAGACCATCCAGGTGCAATTAACCATAGGCAAGACTGCTCTGCAAATTGTAGCATGTTACAGGCCACCCTCACAAACTCAGGAACCTCACATGGCCTTCCTGAAAACACTAGAGGGATAAATGTATCACCAAACACCATCATACTAGGTGACTTCAATTACCCTAATATAGACTGGGAACACTACTCAAGCCCAAACACCCTAGCCCAAAAGTTCCTGGAATTCATAAACTCAAATGCCATGGAACAACTAGTCACCATCCCCACAAGAGGAGAAAACATACTTGATCTCATCATCACGAACATGGGAGCACAATGTTCAACACCGAAGTATACCCCTCACTGGTGAGATCAGATCACAAACTAATCTCGCTGGAGGTCCTCATCCCACCCCCCCCTGAAATAAAAAGACCACAGTAAAGAACTTCTCAAAGCCGACTTCACACTTCTAAAGACTAGTGTGGTCTCCTTTAAGGCCCCGAGCCGGGAAAACAGTACTCAAGCCGCTGAATCACTTACAAATGCCTTCTACCAGCACCTGCAGGACTGCATGGATAAGGCAATCCCAAGCAAAACAAAGACTCTTTGTACCAAAGGCAAGCGTCCAGTCTGGTGGACCCCAGCCATAAACAAACTCTACAACAAAAGGAGGAAGCTACTACAAGATAGAGCAAAATCCTTAAAAGGTAAGACACCCTTGATCACTATAAGTAAAAACTAAGAGCTCTCATAAAATCATCCAAAGCAAATTTTGAGAGAAAAATAGCTAAAGACTCAAAAGACAATCATAAGGCCTTCTTTAGCTATGTTAGAAACCTGGGAGGAACCTCCCAGTTATGCTCAGAACTAGTTCAAAATGATGTGAAGATTACTGATCCTACAGACATTGCCAACATACTGGCTGACAGGTTCAGTGCAAACTTCTCCCCTCCCCCAAAAGGAGAGATATCTATACCAAGCGATTGCAGCCCCCAAACATCTCCAACGCCCAAGTGAGAACTGCTCTCTCCAAAGCAAAAACACAGCATCCATGGGACCTGATGGTGTCCCCGGCTGTGTGCTCCACGAACTCAACGAGGAATTAAACCCACAGCTAGGACAGCTGTTTAATCATAGTCTTACCTCTGGATACGTACCCAGGAGTGGCACACTGCAACTGTGGTCCCACTTCACAAAGGCGGTGCCTCCACCGACCCTGGAAATTACCGCCCATTAGCTTGACAAGCCTTATCTGCAAAGCCATGGAGAGGATCATAATGGACCTCATAAATAAAGACATAGGGAATTTGCAGACTTTGGATCCATCCCAGTTTGGCTTTGTCAAAGGCAGATCATGCCTTCTAAACTTGGTTGACTTTTTCGAAACAGTCACCAAAGCCATTGATGAGGGAAAGGCAGTCCATACAGCCTACCTCGATCTGGCGAAGGCCTTCGATACAATACCCCACTCGGGTATCATTGAAAAACTCATCAGCTTAAATGTTAACCCATACATCACAAGATGGGTTGCAAACTGGCTGAGTGACAGAACCCACAGGGTCAGAGTTGCTGGCGCCATGTCAGACTCAAAGCCTGTCACAAGTGGTGTACCACAGGGCTCAGTCCTGGGCCCACTCTTGTTTGGCATCTACTTTTCCAAGTACAAGCAAACACAGGAGGGTTATGGCTGACAAAGTTTGCAGATGACTGCAAACTGGGCGCCATAGTAGAAAACACATCTGACACAGATATCCTTCAGAAGGGTCTCACAGAAACGGATAACTGGTGCCAGAGCCATGGCCTAAAGTTAAATGCCAAAAATGCATAGTCATACCCTTCGGGAAAAACAAGGTTACCCCTAGCTACCAAATAGGTGGCAATCCACTGAGCATAGAAGAAGTTATCAGGGACCTGGGGACCCAGGTTGATAGTAGTCTGTCATTCGACACCCATGTAGCTAAAGTAGTTAGGAAGACCTTCTACATTGCCCACCTTATCATGAAGGGATTCTCATCTAGATCAAGGGAGGTCATAGTCTCCCTATACTCATCACTCATCAGACCAATGATTGAGTACAATGCCCCATTCGGAATGTATCTGACCCGACACTTGCAGCAGCTGGAGAGGCCACAAAAGTTCCTCACCAAAAGGATAAAGGGTCTCAAACATCTGTCCTATGCTGCCCGACTGAAAGAACTCCAGCTCTATTCAGTCGCCACCGCTTGCTCAGAGGTGACCTTTGCCTAACATACAAGGCCATGTCAAACCCATATTTGATGAATATGCTTCACCTCAAAAATCTAGATCCGTCAGAGCCACAAGGGGGAAACTTAAACCTCGACACGGCTATTAATAGGACGCTGGAGGGATAGATTCATCACCCAAAGACTCCCTATGCTGTGGAATAAAATCCCGGTATATGTGAGGCAGAGCACCTCGCTGGCCTTGTTCAAGAGAAATCTTGACCAATGGATGGGAGATCGCAGATATACCCCAGGGATTACCTCAGTGTCACTGCTCAACAGAGGCACAGCAAAATAATGGGTATAGTTCCCCATACTAAAGGGGTGGCGTAAGCCACAAAACTATGGGCTAGGCTTGTAAATGCCCTCGGGCAGATAGCCTAGTATGAACCTATGAACCTATGAACCTATTCACTCTACCAGTATGGCTCCTTCAGGTCCGGCGCTACTAATGTAATCCAGGTCATCCCTTTGTAGTCCAAGTTTTATACAGGTAGAGTATTCAGCCATGTCCAATTAAAGCAGCTTTGGTAGGTTAAGTAAGGTCTGACCAAGCACTGCCATGAGTACTACATTTTGTGAAGGAAGACTAGCAATTTCCCAAATAAAGAAATATTGCTTATGAGTTTGAAGTTGCTTAATTAAACATATTTAACCATTCAGTAGAAAATGCTGTATCTTACAGGACTGTTAAGTCATAAGAATTGATATTAAAATAAGAAAAACTGCATTTGAAGAAAACTATGCACATCAGCTGGAACTGACAGAATGATAGAAATATGAAAAATATAGTCTGGTGGGCAAAAGGTAGTTGACAGACAGCACTATTACTACCATGAAAGTTTCCAGTTATATCTTAGAAAGGTTTCCACAAAGGTTTTGCATAACTATTTAAAATAATATATATCTGTTTCTAATGGAGGAATAAACATGGATAGATGTTTTTCTTATGCTTGAGCTCACATCTCAGTCTGTAGTAAGTCACCTGAAAATACTTTTCACTGCTTACGGATCAGCATGGCTTATCTGGACATGTCACTGAGATTGGAACATGGTTCACATCTGAAGAACACATCATTTTGTTAAGTAAAATTGAACAGCTTGTTTCATGGATTGCACCACAGCACCAGACAAGCATTTCCTTACCTGAGATAAATATATGTATATTCAAGGTAGGTATGAGAAGATCCAAAAACATGTAAACTGTAATGTTTCATGTTTCCTGTCACAACACAGAACAACTCTGAATTGTATGGCACAGGAAAACATACACAACTTTTCTTAATTAAACACAACACAGCAAAATTAAACTGATCTGATGTAGTTATAACAAAATAATACTTAACAACAATGTTTGGATGTCAGTCATGCAGTGTACACATCATTCAAATAAAGAAGATGAAGAAGATTAATTCTGTCCATGGATACTACTGAAGAGGTCTTAAATTCAGTCCAGGAATCCCTGTGGATAAAATATTACAAATCACTAATTAACAATATTATATAATTCAAGTGTGTGAACTGTTGACATATTGGTAAAATGCATTTGGACTCTCTGGGGCCAGTTTTCTAATGCATCTTTTACTGTTATATTTCTTTATGGGGAAAGCCTGGCTACTGAATCTCAAACACATACCCAAATACATCTAAATGCTTTTTAAGCTATTTCTCTGTTAGGCTATGGAAGTCTATTCCTAGAATGTTAGTTGTAGAATTCGGTGGCAGTCTACTTAATGTGTGATAAGAGACCTTGGGACCTAGGTGGGTAGTAGTCTCTCCTTTGATAATCACATCACCGTAGTAGTCAGGAAATCCTTCTACATGGCACACCTCATCACAAAAGGGTTCTCACCCAGGAAAAAGAGGTCATTGATCCCCTCAACCCAACACT
>NC_056750.1:350761191-350779004 GCF_019279795.1 Protopterus annectens
ATATATATATATGGGTCTACCTGATAACACCGACACGCCAAAACACTGACAATGAAATAACTGACACAACAAAACCGAAAGTTCAAAAACACTAAACTTTACATCCCCGACAACCCACAATCCCACCAATCAACAAAACAAATAACTTTCCCGAAAAACACATGCACAACAGAAGCACACCAAAAAACTTACAAACCTGCACTAAACCTTACATACACAACTATCTATGCACTAACCTTAACCCAAACCCTAAGTTAAGGTTCGTCACTATCACACACTTACCTTACCCGCACCCTAACACTAACTCACTTAATCCACCCCTAACCCCCTAAGTCTGTCACTATCACACACTTACCTTACCCGCACCCTAACCCTAGCTCACTTAATCTGCCCCTAACCCTTAAGTCTTTCACTATCGCACACTTACCTTACCCGCACCCTAACCCTAACTCACTTAACCCGCCCCTAAACCTAAAGTCCGTCACTATCACACACTTACCTGACCCACACCCTACCCTAATGTCCGTCACTATCACACACTTACCTTACCCACATCCTGACCCTAACATCCATCCCTATTGCACACTTACCTTAACATGTTGGTATTCTCAGCATCGGGATTCTCAACTTTCGGTCTTCTCCGTTGTCGATTTTCTGGTGTCAGTTATCTCATTGTTGTTCTTTACAGCTTTCGGCGTTATCAGGTAGACCCATATATATATATATATATATATATATATATATATATATATATATAGATATATATATATATATATAGATATATATATAGATATATATATATAAATTAAAAAAAGCAGGATATATTTGATTTACTTAAGTTGAAAGGCACAGCACTAGTCTAAAAATATGTGCAGTTTGTTTGCTCTTTTTTATTTGTCAAAGGTTTATAATTTGGCCCAATTGATACTTAGTATTTAGTGTTTTAGCGCTATGCCTTCTATGGTTCTAAAACCCATTCATACTTGAATCATCTTACACGTTCACATGGAAAAATGCCACCAATTAGGAGGCTCTTCTAATCAAATTGTATAATTTCTAAAATATTAATATGTAAATTTTCATTCCTACAGCTATATAATATAAAACATTTTAATTAAACACAATCAGAAGAATATTCTTCTCAAAAGTGCATGGCAACAGGGCTTTTTGGAGACCCATTTCTTATATCTCAAACACATACCCATGGCCGGCGCAATGGTGCAGCGTTTAACATTGCTGCATCACAGCAAGAGGTTCTCCAGTTCAATTCTCAGCTGGGGTGTCTTCTGTGTAGAGCCTGCATGTCCTCCCTGTGTTGGCATGGGTTTCCTCCAAGTATTCTGGTTTCCTCCCACTTTCCAAAAACATGTATCTGGAGCATTTCTCCCTGGGTCTCCACTAAAAATGGGCTGTGTCCTAGTCAAACTTTTCCAGTCAATAAATTATAGATAAATTAAATAAATGTCTCTAAGATATTTCAAAATGTATTCTCTAAAGGAAGTGTATCGATTGACCTATATCATATAGATGACAAGGACACTTAAGGCAGTCCTCAAATGCCTTACTATAACAATCTGTAATTATTACCAGGGCACATCCATGTCCATTAATTACACAAAGTGGGGTAGTCTTTATATATTTACATATATCACTCCCTTTACATTCTTCTTTTAGGTCATCAGCTATTAAAGTATGTACCAGTCTATCCATCAGGTTGGGTAAATTCTTATAAGAGATCTTAAAACTGCAACTTAACTCTCTCCCACAAATATCATATATATTTGTGTGTGTGTGTGTGTGTGTGTGTGTGTGTGTGTGTGTGTGTGTGTGTGTGTGTGTGTGTGTGTGTGTGTACTTCAAAATATGAGATATACCTTCCACAAAGGGCATACTAAGTGACAAAATAAACTTCATTACTGTTTATCACTTCACTACTTATATTTATTCATTGTATACTACCTCTAATATTTATTTTTGTTGAACTTTACTTAATGCTTGATATAAAAGATCTTCCTTGTACCCTCTACCTATTAAATGGTGAACTATTTCCATTTCTTCTTCCTGAAAATTACCTTCTTCACAGCATAAAAATTTTACCCTTAAAAGTTCCCCATAATGTAGCAATTTAATCAAATGTGGTGCATTTACACTTGCAGCTTGTATAAAAGCATTTATTGCTGTGGGCTTTCTATATATTGTAGTACATATTTTACCATCAGTAACAAAAGTTTTTATGTCAAGATATTCTATCACTTATTCTTGTTAATTAAAATTAAAAGATAATCCAACATTATCATTCTGGATTTTAAAAATTCCACAAATTCTTTTTCATCCTCTTTTGCTACAAAAATAAAGCATTTAGATATATTTTATAACATACCACTTTCTCCATGAGAAATACATCAGTATAAATCACCTCTTCCTCAATTTTTTCGATGAACAGATTTGCATAAATAGCTACATCCTCTGCACCCATAACTGTTCCATATACTTGTGCAAAACACTCACCATATGTACAGAACCAATTATTTAAACAAAAGTCTGTATGTTGTAATGTCTCCATCATTATAGAAATATTGTCAAATAGTAGTCTACAACTTGGAGTTCTAACTCATGTGACTATAAGCTATACACATCTAATATGAGAAACATATAGCTCTGCTACCAATGTGCATTTTGTCAGCATTTGCAAAAAGTGAAATGTGTCCCTAACATAAGAACTCAATTTTTTTTACATAAGATTGTAACAATAAATCTAAATGGATGCAACACATTCTGCTGGACCCCCTACCTGAAAGACATCTGGTCTACCTGGAAGATACTCTATATTTTAAGCACCTCTGACAAAAAAAAGAACTAAGGAAGACTAGGGGCAGGATTCACGAAGCCTCCATTTAAGAGATACATGGCTTACATGGAGGCTGCAGTTAAACGGTGTGACGTCAGCATGACATGCATATGCATGAAGGCATGCTGAATCACACCTAAGGCTAACACGGTCCGTGGAAGACAGTAGGGGGGTGTGTTCGTAGGCCGAGCCCTGCAAGCGAACATGCCCCCAGAAGAGTAAAATTGCCCAAAGTAAACACCCACGACAGAGGCCATGGAAATGTGAATAAACACAACACAACACATGCCCCCACAGACTATGAACATAAAATATATAAATGAACATGTTATATATTTTTTTTAAATCGTAAAGATGTTTGCCTGTGAGTGCGCTCGTTTGTGTGGGCATGCCCGTAGCTTAGCCACAGTTAGCAGTCAGTGGAAAAGGATATAAGAACTAAATATGCAAAGTAAGCCAAGAAGCAATAGCGTAGCGGTAGAGATGTCAGCTAAAGAGCAGGCATTCATGGTTCGAGCCCCCACAACATCAATTATTATTTTTAGTAAAATAAGCACAAAACAAGTCCCTGACAAATATGTACACATATAAAATCATAGTTTATGTAAAATGTAATGAAATAGTCCATTTATTTTGAAGAAATGTGAGATAACAAAACAAAAAAAATGCGAGATATGCCTATATCTGAGCTACAGTTTAACAAGGTGAGTGCATCTGCCCATAGGTGAGCAGTGGTTTAACAGATGTAAAATGAGTGCCCGTAGGTAAGCAGTGGTTTAACAGGTGTAAAATGAGTGCCCGTAGGTGAGCAGTGGTTTAACAGATGTAAAATGAGTGCCCGTAGGTGAGCAGTGGTTTAACAGGTGTAAAATGAGTGCCCGTAGGTGAGCAGTGGTTTAACAGGTGTAAAATGAGTGCCCGTAGGTGAGCAGTGGTTTAACACGCTGGAACTGTGTGCCCCTAGCAGAGCTGAGTGTAATATGCGTGCTAACAGCCAAATGAAGCGTAAACCAGCATACCCCGTTTGCGCGGAGCTGCGCATCGCGCCAACAAGCTAACCGACGGGCAACGTTGAGCAAGCTGTATCAAAACTGCCTTTACACAGACACACCCCCTAGCCTGTCTAGACAGTCATAAAAAATAAAAAGCAGTGGCCAGGTTCAAACCCAGGACACTATGCACCATAGTCAAGGTACTGAACCACTAAGCCATGACAGCAGTACTTAGAAATGCAGTAATAGCAAATATATAGGAATGAATACAAAGTGGAGCATGACAAAGTAGGTTTTGTGAAGTTGATACAATTCCAAAATGGCCAATCACAGATATGTGTGGGAAAAACGGCATATATAAGCCCCCATAGGCGGGAATAAATGATTGTAGAACTAACTTTTTCCAAGAGGAAAAAACGCTGAGAGAAGAAGGGAGCCACTTTTGAGATTTTAAGTATTTTTTCTCTGTTTATTTGCTAAGTTTTTCTGCATAGCTGCCTAGCTTGAGCATTTTCTGGCTTGTTAAACTTGATTTCTGTATTAGTAGCTGTATTTAGAGCACAACCAAAAGCTGTTTGCTGAATTTCCTGTTTGCACTTAATTTTAAATCGTTTTTTTCTTAAAACTTGCATATTTTCTGTCCTTGACCTAGCACTCTTGTGTGGGGTCATTTACTGCACTGTTATAACTTGATATTACTTGTGAACCTCTGCTATCTCTGTAAAAACAAAACAAAAAAAAAATCTTGCTTTTTCCCACTTTTCTGAGAGTTAAAAAAGTTCAGTTACAGGCTTGCTGTTCCTGAACTGTTTGAAAGTTTCTGTGAGGCCATTTTTTCTTGGGCTGAAGGAGGGTCTCTGTGTTCATCAGTGGCAGTGACTAACATTGAGCAGCTTCCCTGCCCCCCGGAGAGGTGGTTACTGACTTGAAACTGTAGTTTTATTGGCCACTAGGGGTCATTTCCATAACTCCTTCATCTTCCTCTCTTAAAACCTAGTTGCCTCATGGTTTGAGCATCTTTTCAGGCTTGTTGGCTGTTGGTGAAGCACCCTCCAAGAGGAAAAATCGCTGAGAGAAGAAGGGAGCCACTTTTGAGATTTTAAGTATTTTTTCTCTGTTTATTTGCTAAGTTTTTCTGCATAGCTGCCTAGCTTGAGCATTTTCTGGCTTGTTAAACTTGATTTCTGTATTAGTAGCTGTATTTAGAGCACAACCAAAAGCTGTTTGCTGAATTTCCTGTTTGCACTTAATTTTAAATCGTTTTTTCTTAAAACTTGCATATTTTCTGTCCTTGACCTAGCACTCTTGTGTGGGGTCATTTACTGCACTGTTATAACTTGATATTACTTGTGAACCTCTGCTATCTCTGTAAAAACAAAAACAAAAAAAAAAATCTTGCTTTTTCCCACTTTTCTGAGAGTTAAAAAGTTCAGTTACAGGCTTGCTGTTCCTGAACTGTTTGAAAGTTTCTGTGAGGCCATTTTGCTTGGGCTGAAGGAGGGTCTCTGTGTTCATCAGTGGCAGTGACTAACATTGAGCAGCTTCCTGCCCCGGAGAGGTGGTTACTGACTTGAAACTGTAGTTTTATTGGCCACTAGGGTCATTTCCATAACTCCTTCATCTTCCTCTCTTAAAACCTAGTTGCCTCATGGTTTGAGCATCTTTTCAGGCTTGTTGGATGTTGGTGAAGCACCCTCCAAGAGGAAAAACGCTGAGAGAAGAAGGAGCCACTTTTGAGATTTTAAGTATTTTTCTCTGTTTATTTGCTAAGTTTTTCTGCATAGCTGCCTAGCTTGAGCATTTTCTGGCTTGTTAAACTTGATTTCTGTATTAGTAGCTGTATTTAGAGCACAACCAAAAGCTGTTTGCTGAATTTCCTGTTTGCACTTAATTTTAAATCGTTTTTTCTTAAAACTTGCATATTTTCTGTCCTTGACCTAGCACTCTTGTGTGGGGTCATTTACTGCACTGTTATAACTTGATATTACTTGTGAACCTCTGCTATATCTGTAAAAACAAAAACAAAAAAATCTTGCTTTTTTCCCACTTTTCTGAGAGTTAAAAGTTCAGTTACAGGCTTGCTGTTCCTGAACTGTTTGAAAGTTTCTGTGAGGCCATTTTGCTTGGGCTGAAGGAGGGTCTCTGTGTTCATCAGTGGCAGTGACTAACATTGAGCAGCTTCCCTGCCCCCGGAGAGGTGGTTACTGACTTGAAACTGTAGTTTTATTGGCCACTAGGGGTCATTTCCATAACTCCTTCATCTTCCTCTCTTAAAACCTAGTTGCCTCGTGGTTTGAGCATCTTTTCAGGCTTGTTGGCTGTTGGTGAAGCACCCTCCAAGAGGAAAAAACGCTGAGAGAAGAAGGGAGCCACTTTTGAGATTTTAAGTATTTTTCTCTGTTTATTTGCTAAGTTTTTCTGCATAGCTGCCTAGCTTGAGCATTTTCTGGCTTGTTAAACTTGATTTCTGTATTAGTAGCTGTATTTAGAGCACAACCAAAAGCTGTTTGCTGAATTTCCTGTTTGCACTTAATTTTAAATCGTTTTTTCTTAAAACTTGCATATTTTCTGTCCTTGACCTAGCACTCTTGTGTGGGGTCATTTACTGCACTGTTATAACTTGATATTACGTGTGAACCTCTGCTATCTCTGTAAAAAACAAAAACAAAAAAAATCTTGCTTTTTCCCACTTTTCTGAGAGTTGAAAAAGTTCAGTTACAGGCTTGCTGTTCCTGAACTGTTTGAAAGTTTCTGTGAGGCCATTTTTGCTTGGGCTGAAGGAGGGTCTCTGTGTTCATCAGTGGCAGTGACTAACATTGAGCAGCTTCCCTGTCCCCCGGAGAGGTGGTTACTGACTTGAAACTGTAGTTTTATTGGCCACTAGGGTCATTTCCATAACTCCTTCATCTTCCTCTCTTAAAACCTAGTTGCCTCGTGGTTTGAGCGTCTTTTCAGGCTTGTTGGCTGTTGGTGAAGCACCCTCCAAGAGGAAAAAACGCTGAAAGAAGAAGGGAGCCACTTTTGAGATTTTAAGTATTTTTTCTCTGTTTATTTGCTAAGTTTTTCTGCATAGCTGCCTAGCTTGAGCATTTTCTGGATTGTTAAACTTGATTTCTGTATTAGTAGCTGTATTTAGAGCACAACCAAAAGCTGTTTGCTGAATTTCCTGTTTGCACTTAATTTTAAATCGTTTTTTTCTTAAAACTTGCATATTTTCTGTCCGTTATCTAGTACTCTTGTGTGGGGTCATTTACTGCACTGTTATAACTTGATATTACTTGTGAACCTCTGCTATCTCTGTAAAAAACAAAAACAAAAAAAATCTTGCTTTTTTCCCACTTTTCTGAGAGTTAAAAAAGTTCAGTTACAGGCTTGCTGTTCCTGAACTGTTTGAAAGTTTCTGTGAGGCCATTTTTGCTTGGGCTGAAGGAGGGTCTCTGTGTTCATCAGTGGCAGTGACTAACATTGAGCAGCTTCCCTGCCCCCCGGAGAGGTGGTTACTGACTTGAAACTGTAGTTTTATTGGCCACTAGGGGTCATTTCCATAACTCCTTCATTTGTCCTCAGAGGAGTGGTTTAGGGCAGTGACTTGTGGTTTGTTGGCCATTTTGGGTCATTTCCTGTCTTTTCCAGCCCCTGCTATAAAGACTTTTAGCGCATTAGCGTGATTTAGCCCGATTTAGCACGGAGTTGCTACTGTTGCACACTAGGGCAGCGCCGGTTAAGCAGGTTTAAACTATTCGGGCTACCTAAAGTCCACTCTTCAAATTTTCCCTTAAAACTACCTTCCTCGAACTATACTACTGATCTAATCAGCGTATCCTATAATTAAAAAGATCATCTCTACTTGACTCCAAGTAGACTATTCTCTATCTGTTAAACGTAGCACTTGCTCCTACAGTACTTATTACCTTGATACGGCACTCTTGTCATAGATAGTACCCCAAAAAGGCAACCCCCCATTTCTCGGTCACCCACGTCCCCCGGAATCTTTTTAAAGTTTTTTGTCTATTCCTTCTAGCATGTCGAGGGATCAGTTGCTAGTGTCCTCTCCTGCTCAGCTGGTGAACCTGGGAATATTGAGGCAATGTTACAATTGCCTCATGTACACAGACAACCCTCTCCTCCTCTCAGAAAACACAAATACATGCGAGAGATGCAACTATACGGCCAAACTGGAGGCTGAGCTCTCTCAACATAGGACTGGCAAGACCAGTCAGGAGGAGAAGGTTACCACACACACTATAGACCCAGTCTCACATATTACCATTACAACCTCAAATCATACACATAAACACACAAAGACATACTCGGAGGCTCTGATCAAAAATCTACCAAAACAGCAGAGGCCACCAAAGCAGACACCCAAACAACCACCACCTCAGAACACAACACCTGCAACACATAGACCTCACAGTCAGAGTGTCAAACAGTCACAGCCCTTAAGGCCAAACACAATGCCAGACACACTAGTCATTGGTGACTCCATAGTCAGACACACTGACGCCCGCTCACCAGACTGAGTAAGGAGAAGGTCACAGTAAGCTGCCTGTCAGGCGCTAGAATCCGCCACATAACGCAAGCACTCAGGTCTCTCAACAGCAGGTACAAATATGACTCAGTCATTGTCCACGCTGGTGTAAACGACCTGAGACGCACCTCCTTGGACTACATGAAAAGAGACATTGAGGAGCTCTCTGATTATGTAGCCCAGACAGGTATGACCCTGACCTTGAGCAGTATCCTACCTTCACCAAGAATGATGCCACAATACAGAGATAAGATGATCAGCTTTAACAATTGGCTTAAACACTGGTGTCATTCAAAGGGGATCCAGTGTCTGTCTGCCTGGGATGACATGCTGGACAAGCCACGCTGCTTCGCAAGGGACGGCTTGCACCTGTCACCCTGGGATTCGGATATTGGCAAAGGCTCTTGCCACCCCATAGTGCCTTTTTAGGCAAGGCTCAAATTCTAAACCTACCACCCTAGAACACAAAAAGGAAAAAACTAAGGGTAATGCTGCTCAATGCCAGAAGTCTAAATCTCAAAATGCACGCACTCGAGGCCCTTCTCAGTATGGAGAACATCGATGTCTGTGCTGTGACAGAAACCTGGTTCAAGGCTCCTGAGAGCACCCCAGCGCTATCAGGTTTTACCTCATATCATGCGTCCGCCCCAAAATCTGGACAATACCAAGAAAGGAGGGGGTATCCATATTCATCAAGGACACCCACACCTCAAGACTGGTGGCAACGCACGATGCATCGGAGACCATCCAGGTGCAATTAACCATAGGCAAGACTGCTCTGCAAATTGTAGCATGTTACAGGCCACCCTCACAAACTCAGGAACCTCACATGGCCTTCCTGAAAACACTAGAGGGATAAATGTATCACCAAACACCATCATACTAGGTGACTTCAATTACCCTAATATAGACTGGGAACACTACTCAAGCCCAAACACCCTAGCCCAAAAGTTCCTGGAATTCATAAACTCAAATGCCATGGAACAACTAGTCACCATCCCCACAAGAGGAGATAACATACTTGATCTCATCATCACGAACATGGGAGCACAATGTTCAACACCGGAGGTGTACCCCTCACTGGTGAGATCAGACCACAAACTAATCTCGCTGGAGGTCCTCATCCCACCCCACCTGAAATAAAAAAGACCACAGTAAAGAACTTCTCAAAGCCGACTTCACACTTCTAAAGACTAGTGTGGTCTCCTTTAAGGCCCCGAGAAGCGGAAAACAGTACTCAAGCCGCTGAATCACTTACAAATGCCTTCTACCAGCACCTGCAGGACTGCATGGATAAGGCAATCCCAAGCAAAACAAAGACTCTTTGTACCAAAGGCAAGCGTCCAGTCTGGTGGACCCCAGCCATAAACAAACTCTACAACAAAAGGAGGAAGCTACTACAAGATAGAGCAAAATCCTTAAAAGGTAAGACACCCTTGATCACTATAAGTAAAAAACTAAGAGCTCTCATAAAATCATCCAAAGCAAATTTCGAGAGAAAAATAGCTAAAGACTCAAAAGGCAATCATAAGGCCTTCTTTAGCTATGTTAGAAACCTGGGAGGAAACTCCCAGATATGCTCAGAGCTAGTTCAAAATGATGTGAAGATTACTGATCCTACAGACATTGCCAACATACTGGCTGACAGGTTCAGTGCAAACTTCTCCCCCCCAACGGCTCAAAAGGAGAGAAATCTATAACAAACAATTGCAGCCCCGCAGACATCTCCAACGCCCAAGTGAGAACTGCTCTCTCCAAAGCCAAAAACACAGCATCCATGGGACCTGATGGTGTCCCGGCTGTGTGCTCCATGAACTCAATGAGGAATTAAACCCACAGCTAGGACAGCTGTTTAATCAAAGTCTTACCTCTGGATACGCACTCCAGGAGTGGCGCACTGCAACTGTGGTACCACTTCACAAAGGCGGTGCCTCTACCGACCCTGGAAATTACCGTCCCACTAGCTTGACAAGCCTTATCTGCAAAGCCATGGAGAGGATCATAATGGACCTCATAAATAAAGACATAGGGAATTTGCAGACTTTGGATCCAACCCAGTTTGGCTTTGTCAAAGGCAGATCATGCCTTTTAAACTTGGTTGACTTTTTCGAAACAGTCACCAAAGCCATTGATGAGGGAAAGGCAGTCCATACAGCCTACCTCGATCTGGCTAAGGCCTTCGATACAATACCCCATTCGGGTATCATTGAAAAACTCATCAGCTTAAATGTCAACCCATACATCACAAGATGGGTTGCAAACTGGCTGAGTGACAGAACCCACAGGGTCAGAGCTGCTGGCGCCATGTCAGACTCAAAGCCTGTCACAAGTGGTGTCCCACAGGGCTCAGTCCTGGTCCCACTCTTGTTTGGCATCTACTTTTCCGAAGTACAAGCAAACACAGGAGGGTTATGGCTGACAAAGTTTGCAGATGACTGCAAACTGGGCGCCATAGTAGAAAACACATCTGACACAGATATCCTTCAGAAGGGTCTCACAGAAACGGATAACTGGTGCCAGAGCCACGGCCTAAAGTTAAATGCCAAAAATGCATAGTCATACCCTTCGGGAAAAACAAGGTTACCCTAGCTACCAAATAGGTGGCAATCCACTGAGCACAGAAGAAGTTATCAGGGACCTGGGGACCCAGGTTGATAGTAGTCTGTCATTCGACACCCATGTAGCTAAAGTAATTAGGAAGACCTTCTACATTGCCCACCTTATCATGAAGGGATTCTCATCTAGATCAAGGGAGGTCATAGTCTCCCTTTACTCATCGCTCATCAGACCAATGATTGAGTACAATGCCCCATTCGGAATGTATCTGACCCGACACTTGCAGCAGCTGGAGAGGCCACAAAAGTTCCTCACCAAAAGGATAAAGGGTCTCAAAAATCTGTCCTATGCTGCCCGACTGAAAGAACTCCAGCTCTATTCAGTCGCCACCGCTTGCTCAGAGGTGACCTTTGCCTAACATACAAGGCCATGTCAAACCCAGATTTGATGAATATGCTTCACCTCAAAAAATCTAGATCCATCAGAGCCACAAGGGCGGGAGACTTAAACCTTGACACGGCTATTAATAGGACGTGCTGGAGGGATAGATTCATCACCCAAAGACTCCCTATGCTGTGGAACAAAATCCCGGTACATGTGAGGCAGAGCACCTCGCTGGCCTTGTTCAAGAGAAATCTTGACCAATGGATGGGAGATCGCAGATATACCCCAGGGATCACCTCAGTGTCACTGCTCGACAGAGGCACAGCAAAATAATGGGTATAGTTCCCCATACTAAAGGGGTGGCGTAAGCCACAAAACGATGGGCTAGGCTTGTAAATGCCCTCGGGCAGATAGCCTAGTATGAACCTATGAACCTATGAACCTATGAACTTGCAGCCAGAATGTCAGGAGTATGTGAGGGTAGTTGCTTTCGAGCACAGAGGTGGGGCATTGAGGAGTCCAGATATATGGTCTGGCTCCTAGTCCACAATCATGAGGCCCAACTCATGCAGGGCCAGGTCCTGTAGGGAGCATATAGGGCTGAGGCATGGGACCGGTTGGCTCATGATCTCACCAGTGCCACAGGGATTCCAAGGACTGGTGAGCAAGTCTGTCACCACCATGCGGACCTGAAGAGATGCAAGCAGGACCAATTGAACCTTTGGATCCAGGAGGCTCGGCAAATGCCCAATGCCCCACTACTGAGTAAGTTACATTTAATTATGTATGTAAGAAATTAAACTAGCTGATATTATGGAGATGTGTATTCCAATATTACTTCATTTATATTACAGCTGCAGGTGTCCGTTCTGCGAACTGCAGAGCCTATGGCGATATGCTGGTGCGGTTGCCCCACCAGGCAGGTCAGTAATCCTCTCCCAGTAACTGTAAAGAAATATAAAATATGACAGTTAGCAAAAGAGTGCAGTGTAGTCACTAAGTAATAAAATGTGCAAGTAACAGTGTAAGAGTGTTTGCAAGTATTGCTTGATTACAAAAGTGTGTTGCAGTCTGTAATCCAAACAGAAAAATGAAAATGTCTGAAATAAAGTCTGAAATAAAGATGCCCCACCTGTAATATAATAGTACACAACCTGCAGCAGGATGAAAAGTACAGCTGCAGAAGATGAGCAAATCACATGTGTGAAATATACCCCTGTTGAAATACTGAAACATGACAGAAGTGAGACTGCTGGAAAGGATTGTAATATCTACAGGTAAAATATGTCAGTAAAGCCTAGAAGTAAGTACCATCCTGAATAGTAAAATGAAAACAAGTGAGAGAGTCTGAGAAAGAGTTATGAATCCACCAATAAAGTAGTAATAACCCCAGAATAAAGTATACTGCAGTCAGTACAGAATGAAATGAATGTGAGAAGCAGAACCAAACAGCGAAATGTGTTCAAAGTGTTGCTGCAGCTGGAATGTCTATCCCAAAATCTGGATATGTTGCTCTCAGTCTGCAATATGCAGATGGTATGATTGTCTGACATACAAAACATCCACAGTTGTCTATAGCTATATAAAGCAAATGTAGCAGGATGATGTAGCTGAACAAAGACAGATATGAATGTGTATGAAGAACAATAAAATGTATATTGATGTAGCAATAACAGTCCTGTCACCAAATTGAAGTAGTTATCATATAGGAAACTGTAGTTAGAACAGTAGTGTGTATATATCTGCAGCTATTAGAAATGTACAGCATATGTATTGGTATTCAAAGGTGTTAATATTATTTTCTTCACCCCACCCTATAACCACATATAACCCATTCCACGTGAAAATGGTATGTGCAATCACAATTAACACCCCTGGACATTTGTCCTGTTGGGTCATAAATATTTGCATGTCCGTTGATGCATCTGCCCTGTTCATACATCCAAACCTGATGGCCTGTTGCCATCAATCAAACCTGCATGTTGTTGGACTGTGTATTGCTGCTCAAATTATGCATGTGTTATGCTCGCTGTTCAATGGTGCAAATATCTGGTTGTTTGGTTAATGGGAATACTAATGCATGCTGTTACAACTAATTGCGAATGGTATTGTATGTTACTAACCCAAACTGTCATGACATAATGCAAAACATAGGACGACAGGGAAGGCGGGTTCCAGCGTACCCACCTCTCCCACCTCAGCTGGCGAGTGCACCTGGCACTAGTGCCCAGTCTGGACCCTCCTCCTGTGGCCCTGTGCCACCTGTGGGTGGAAGCGCTGTAGGGGATGGGGCTCGTCCCCCCTCTGCAAGCGTGGCCGGAGGAGAACCACCACTCACCCTCCGTAGCGTCCAGACTGTGGTGCGTAGGGAGATCCGGGACTCTGTTCTTGGGCCCCTACGCCAGCTTGAGGCACAACTGGGCAGTGAAGGAACAGTGGCAATTGCCCATGGGTGGGGATATCAGTTCCACTGTTGCCATCTGTAGGCTCATGGGCTCTGGATGTCCAAACATCCATCCCAGTCAATTGTGTAACCCCCCCACACGTGTCATACACCACCCCTGTATGCGTCTTGTTTGTCTTGTCTGTTGACCTACCCAACCTACCTCCCCAGCTATACCGACTTCCTTCACCTGACATAACACTCTCACCTGAAAAAAAAAGGGCACTCTGTACCCACAAAAAAATTACGCCCCATACATAGCTGCCCATTCCGCACACATGTCTGCTGGACATGGAAACTATCAATTACAATTGGCTGTACAACAAGTATTATTGTTGTCCTGACACCTCTCTCAGGGGTGGAAGGTTTCAAATGTCACACCAAATTACATACATATGCACAGCTGTTGCTGATGAAGAAATGGGCAGCTATGGGCCTTACCCACATCCCTCCTGCAAATCCCAAGCTTGTTTCCCTGCTGTCTTACCCTCTTTGTGACACCTTTTTCACCACTTTCCTGTCTCCCCATTTTCATTTCTTTCAAAGAAAATAGCACGGGTGTGCGCCAGAGTAAGCACTAAGCGGTTGTAAGCGGGTGTGCGCAGAGCTGAATGCCAGGGCGCATGCGGGAGCTCCACACAAACCAGCGCTAACCCAGTTACAACTGCTTAAAAGTGCCTTAGTCACTCTGATTGACAGGTCCTGTAGTCAGTTCAAAAGCAAAATAAAATCCCACTGTCAGTCCCAAACCCAGGACCTTGGAAACAGTAGTCTGCATGACCTACCACTAAGCCATGACTCTTATAAAAGAGTATTGTGCTAAAATAAATATATCATGTAATAGTAGGAATGAATGTAAAGGGAATATAGGATGTGTAGTACACAAAGCATGTCATTTATACTTACTGTCAAACCTAGTGGATTTCCATAATAGTAGTGTGTGAACAGAAACAGCCATGCTAGTTGGTAGCTAGTAGGTAATAATGTCAGTTAATGTACATATATAAATGTATGTATATTTACATATATATATATATATATATATATATATATATATATATATATATATATATATATATATATATATATATATATATATATATATATGGGTCTACTTTACCTTACCGACACCACACTTCACCGACACACAAAACCCTGAACCCTAATGACCGAAACCACACAACACCGACAATTCACAAAACCAAACACAATTACACCGACACAAACAATGTAAACTACACATCATACACAATCACATATCCACTAACCCTAACCCAAACCCTAACCCTAAGGTCTGACACTACTGCACAGTTACCCTACCCGCACCCTAACCCTAACTCACTTAACCCACCCCAAAACAAAATGCCCGTCACTATCGCACACTCACCCTACCTGCACCCTAACCCTAACTCACTTAACCCACCCCAAAACAAAATGCCCGTCACTATCGCACACTCACCCTACCCGCACTCCAACCCTAAGTCACTTAACCCGTCCCTAAACTAAACTCCTTCACTATCACACACTTACCTTACCCAAACCCTACCTCCCTACCTCCGACACTACCACACACTCACCTATCCCACACCCTAACCCAAAATCCCAAAACAACGCACACTTACCTGACCGCTCCTAACTCCATCACTATTGCACACTTACCGAGACGCGCTCACACATTACCCTTGTCGCTCTATCCGCTGTCGGCACATCACCTTTTCGGTAAACTTACCTGTCGGTCATTTCGTCTCCCTCTTCCGCGTGTCGGTCAACTGAGATTTCGGTAAATTAAAGTCGACCCATATATATATATATATATATATATATATATATATATATATATATATATATATATATATATATATATATATAGATATAGTTGTAGGTGTCAGTGTGCATACACACTTACTACAGCAAACAGGAGAGAGGAATAGAGAAATGTGAATCTACAACACAGCCTGAATCATGAGAGAGATACTAACCTTTACACTCACAGAACAATGTCCACAGCATACCAGCATGGTCCCCGCCCTTACAGTCTGAAAGGGAAACGCCTATCTCACATACCCTTTTATAGCACTGTCCTGAAATCACAGTGAGAACTGCAATCAGTACACAACTGGCTGCATGCAATTAGCAAATGCTGGCTTACAATTGGTGCAGAGGCCATCACATGGACTTATGCAGATACCTACAAATGCATCCTCTACTCACACTCCACACATGCAATACATTCATTGCACTGTCTGGAGGCAGACACAGAGAGAGAGAGAGACAGACAGACAGAGACAGAGAGAGAGAGAGAGAAAAAAAAAAAAAAAAAAAACAACACAAACAGCAACACACGGTACACACACTGAGTCTAAGCTGTCAGCAGTGACAGTAGCAAGCCGTGCCAGCAACAGCAGGAAGTTGTAGTAGTGGTAATGCAACCAGCTGCAACAAACACAGGTAATGTAAAGTAACAGGTTAATAGTCTGCATACTTTGAACCCTCCATATGTGTCATAGGTCTGTATCTGTAGATATGTCCATGTGATATGTTGTGTGCACGCAGTTCCACCAAAAGGGGATGACTATACATTACATGTCATTCAGTGTTAGGCCATGATCCTGGCAGCAGTTCACCGTTGCAGTGAGGCCTGTCTGTAGGATGTGTGTGTCAGCTGGTGTAACGACTATCGCACTTAGTTAGCAGTCATCTGGGAACTTTGTCATCCACAACCCGTACATGTTCGCTTTTACATCTGAGAAATAAATGCCAAACAAGAGGGGTCCCAGGACAGAGGCATTGAGTCTGACATGGCTCCTACAATATTGATATTATGGATTCCGTATGTCAACCAGTGTGCAACCCATCATGTGACATATGTAGTAACATGTAAGCTAATGAGCTTGTCTATGATGCCTGAGTGGAGTACTGTGTTGAAGGCCTTAGGCAAGTCCAGGTAGGCTGTATGGATTGCATTGCCCTCATCAATGGCTGTAGTGACTGTTTTGAAAGGTCAACCAGGTTCAAAAAGCAGGATCAGCCCATCACAAAGGCAAACTGGCCAGGAACATGTGTTTGCAGGTACCCGATATCGCTGTATATGCGTCCCATACTGAATCATTCCATAGCTTTGCAGACCAGGCTGGTTAAGCTTATGGTGCGGTAGTTCCCAGGGTCAGTAGAGGTGCCTCCTTAGTGGAGTGGGACCACTGTTGCTGTATGCCAGTGTTCAGGTGCATATCCTGTAGTAAGGCCAAGGTTAAATATCAGTCTTATATGCGGTTGTGTGTCCTCTTGGAGTTCACGTAGCACACATCCAGGGATACCATCAAGTCACATTGATGCTGTGTGTTCTGCTTTTCTGAGGGTGGCCCTCACCTGGACATGTGAGATGATAGGGAGGTTACATTCAGCTGTGATAAGTATTTCTACTTGTGGGGGAGAAGGAGGGGGGATACATGCACCGAACCTGTCTGCAAGAATGTTGCCAATATCTGTGTGTTCGGTGAATGTTAAGTAGGTGTGTATTAACTCAGAGCATATCTGAGGTGTTTGGTCCATATGTGTAACATAACTGAAGAAGGCCTTGTGGTTATCTATAGGGTTCGTGGCCATTTCCCTCCCAGAGTAGGCCATGGATGTTGTTATGAGAGACCGTAGCTTATTACCAGTGCTGACCACAGATGCCTTCCCTTAATGTGAATCTGCTCTGTCCTGCAGTAGCCTCCTTCTATTGTTATACAATCTGCCTTTGGCTGGGGTCCACCAGACAGGATGCCTAACCTTTGTGCATAGGGTCTGGGTTAGAAATGTGTGCATGTTCCATGCAATCTTTGGGATGTCCATGGGAAGCATTTGCAAAGGGGTCAGCGGTGTGGGTTGTGGCTTCCACTGGCCCAGTGGGCTGCATGGATACCATCTCAGTCCTAACAAGTGAATAACTGTCTAATCACATACATATCAAAGTAGTCTACTGTGCTGGTGGTGGTGGTGGTGGTATATGTATATCCAGGCTGAGTAACTTGTGTCCAGATCACACTAGTGGATGGCGTTCCACATACAGTACCTTTT